>NC_089758.1:5999233-6046733 GCF_040412425.1 Macrobrachium rosenbergii
AAAATTGCAAAAGAAAAAGCGGTTGAAGATGAGTCCTTAGCCCCCACCCCTGAACCAAAAAAAGGTGGGTGGGGGGAAGGGGGGTGGGGTTGGTAGGGAACAAATGAAACACGGATCAGACTAGAAATCGGTATTATCTAATTCACTATTCATGATATGGAATGCTAAACGCCCTCTGCCAAAGGGAATGCTGATCGGTGGGGAGGGGTGTTTGTGGGGATGGGGGCAGGGGAAGGGGTTGCTGCGAGCATTATGCATCAAGTGAAAACGCCATAAAATACATAGACTCTGTTTGAACTGAAGGGATTGTTGTTGATGTTATGCCATTGTCTACCTTTAAATCTATTTTCTGCTTAATGCTTCATCTGATGGGAACGCCACCTCTCTCTCTCTCTCTCTCTCTCTCTCTCTCTCTCTCTCTATGCATCTGTATGTATCTGTTTGTTGCTAACTCATCTATTTCGCTGTCTGTCTATTTATTTATGTTTATATGAGAACTTTTTTTCTTTAATTGTATCTTTTTGTTTACTGCAACATTCTGTTCCTCCTTCCTTTCTATTCCCATCCTGCTCGAGCCCCTATCTCTCTGTCTCTCTCTCTCTCTCTCTCTCTCTCTCTCTCTCTCTCTCTCTCTCTCTCTCTCTCTCTCCTCCCTTTAGCTGCTGGCATTGGCTGGGCGACTCCACTAAATCCTTGAGTCAACAAGCGCTTCTCACAACACGCAAGTTTCTCTCTCTCTCTCTCTCTCTCTCTCTCTCTCTCTCTCTCTCTCTCTCTCTCTCGGGCGTCTGGCTGTACGTGCAGACGCACATCCAATAAAAGTTGCTTTTATACACAAAAAGAGAGAAAGCGATAGACCAACACACTCTATACACACACATATATACATACGAGAGAGAGAGAGAGAGAGAGAGAGAGAGAGAGAGAGAGAGAGAGAGAGAGAGAGAGAGAGGATTTCTTCCAGTGATAGGTAGGTAGGTGTGCGCGCTTCTGGGTTCCGGTCTGGGCCAAGACCCGATCACGGTACATTTGGTCTGGCAGTGTTTGACTGCAAGAGCAAAATGTTTTCTTTGCAAGAGAGCAAAGGAGGGAATCAATTCAGGCCTTGGGAGAGCACACTCTCCCCAGCCACGAATACTACAGAATACGAAGAGGAGAAACTGGAAATATAAAAGAGCAAAGTCCTCAGAACATCCAGAAGCTAACTGGAAAATGTCACAGCAGCCATATAGACTGAATCAATGTCCGGCAAATCCAATGACACTGGAGCTGAACCGAAGAAAATGACACCGACGAAGTGTTATCAATAAGACAAGAAAACTCACTAAACATGATTCGCAGGAGGTGGGTGGGGTCACCCTGGGAACGCCGCCTGTGAATCACGCCCTCTACAAGAATGAACTAACCGCCACACAACAATAATTCAGGATGAAAAGCGAGGCGGATGACGTACAGGCAGGGTCAAATAACAACCAAACCCTAATAAAAGATAATACAAGAAAGAGTGCCTCATTTCCTTCATGAGTTCCACTGCACACTCAGCAGCAGTCTGGTAAGCAGTCTAGCGAGCCTTCCAGACCCGACGGTAAAATTCCCTTTGTGATTTCCATCTCTTGAGAGATGACTATGACCGCACTCTTTCCATTCTGCACCTTTTGAATTATTGCCTGAGGTAAATCACGGCTTAATGTTGGTGTTTATCGTTCAATGTCGCACTTTTGCTCGCCTGTGCACTCGCTAGACGCACCTAAATGCCAGGCTACTGTGATTTCTACATCGGGATTTCGGGGAAAGAAAGAGATTTACTTTATCGATGAAGGAAGCAAAGGAAGGAAACAGACGAAGACAGACATCATTACACACACACACACACACAATTTCATATATAGATAGATAGATAGATAGATATACATACATACTTTTGTGCAGAACCTATGACATGGACAGTAGGTTTGGAGAAACTTCAGACATTCTGATGCAGTAAAATAAACGACTATGGGGGCAATCATATGCTGCTCTGCTATAATTTTTGTCGTATACCGTTCTAAAGATGAAAAAAAAAAAACATTAAATATTGAAAAAAACCACTTGGCCTGCTTTAGCAAACAAAATGTAGGCCAAAACAGAATGAAAGTTGTTATGAAAGACAAGTAATGACGTAATAAATAAGGGCCAGAAGACAGAAACCTCTAACAGAGTGACATAAAACTAAAAAATTCGATGAATAGTAAAAACATTCCGAACTACGAAGGGATCGCCATTTGACAAACACAATACGAAAACTCATCCCTGAAACTCAATTTAAATTCAAAACAACTGACTTAGGAGGTAATATATAAGGACAAAACATCAGATCCAGTCTAGTACAAAAACTCACAGAAAATACATAGAAAAGATTCAGTAAGCCAAACAGAAAGACAGAGGCGAAAAAGAGAAGCAAGAACATAATCCAACGGCAGAAGGATACCTGGCCAAGAATTAATTGCCCCATTCATGCCGGAGAAACTGGAACCCGCAACAACTGCCTATCCCCTATGGAAAGGCAGAGCGGAAAACGGCAAGGAAAAACGTTTCACACAGAGACGTGCGCACGTTTATGTGCTGCTGTCAGTGCCACAACTGACACTTGAAATTACTAAAGGATTCCATACAAGTAGACGACCATGGATAGGCCTCTGTGTCTCTTCGTTAGCACAGGAAGCAAAATGATAAAGTATCGTAAATTACATGAGTCTGATCCAATGACACGCTGAGAGATACATATTATACACCACAGAGCTTGAGTGATGCGATGTTCCACAATACTGAGTCGCTTTACAGAATGAATAAACCCCATAGTCATAACGACACCCTAACTGCTTGGTTCGCAATCAATGCAATTATAAAGATATACTTCAGCCGAGTGCGTGATCTGATGCTATAAAATGGCGAGACAACGACTATGATCATCAGAGCAGTATATTTTAGCTTTTTGTTACAGGACGCTGGGCCACAAAATATAAAAAGTTTACGAAAACTTGTTCTTTTACCATTTTTTCCAACTAATATAAATAATAACTAGAAGAGAGAGGAAATGCAGATATTCTAGGGATGTTAAAATGTGAACAGGAATGCAAATGAACAAAATATAACTATCTACGTTACAAATGGAGATGAGATGATGATGGTGAGACGGAGACGGAGACGGTGTGACCAAGTTCTTCGCACAACCCCTGGGGGAACAGTCTGTGATAGTTTCAGCAGGGCTCCTGTGGGGACCAGAAGAGCTGGAAGATTCAGACCTGCTTGGATGAGAACTATGAGAAAAGGGGCTGGAGATGGGTGGAGATTTGCTGAAGACAAAGCACAGGGCACGTGACTGGCCCTTTGCGATGTGCGGCGTTGGACGTGATGATGATGACGTAAACACAACTAATTAGAAAATCACACTGAAAATGACGTGTTTTCTGCTTAAACAAAGCAAATACGACCTTCACGTGCAATACAAATATCTGAGCAGGGTTGGAAGGACGCGGAGAATTTCCCTTGTTTACAAAACAATACGTAGAGCGAAGTCCAAGCAAGCAAGCAAGCATTTAACTGCCAATTTGTTAATGGCTGAACACAGGAATAAAGAGCTGTTGCCTTACGTAATACGAAGTTATATCGTCAATGACCCAAATAATCGATACAAGTAAATAGCCAAAGAACAAATACAGCAATTCAGTATCCAATATCACTTGCATTGTTGGGAAACCCGTTGGGAAAACTTCACAGATTCTGTATCAGTTAATAGGCAACAGGTGACCAACGTGATGCTTGGAAGATATTTACCCAATGTTCCTATGGGGCCAGTGGAACTTTACAACTACTAGTTATTCTGTCCTGGTAGCTGGATTCAGACTAATACCTCATCCAAACAAAGAAACAAGACTGGGAAAACTCAGACGCACAAAGTACGCGTTATGAAAGTATGAAAAACGTGAAATCTAGAGGCACAATTACCAAGCGGTTGAGTGAGAACGTTGAACATACTCTGATTCCGTGAAGTCTACCAGACACATTGCATAAAAACATACCGCAAATATATTTTGTAACTGACTGCATTGATCAAGATGCCCTTATTTTGTGCGTGTGTTTTTCGTGGTGACTACATTTGCCATTAGTTAAAAATGCAACCTGTCACAAAAGCGCAGCTGCAAGAAGAAACGAAGCAAACACCAAAAGAAAAAATGAGGAAACCTCAGTTACAAAGGCAAATTCAGGAGGTGATGTGAGGAAATATCAGGAAAATAAACGTAAGTTTTAAGTTACGAGTAAATAACCTATAATGAGTAACACAAACATGCAAAGGACCGTATGAAAGGAGACAGACACTTGAACCTTCAAGAAGGAAATCTCATAAATCAGCCAAGAGCCAGGAGGGAGCTCCTACACAGTGGAGCAGATAACTCTTCACAAACAGACGAAAACACAGCTTAGGACTCAATATGCACTGAAGCAAGTGGGTTTCGATGAATCAGAAATAAGAGTGTGTTGTAATTGTTACATGAAATAAATCATAAAGACAGCCCATGGGTCATGGCCAAGACACAAAGCTACCGGTCCTTCTTCTTGAACATTGTCTTTTTTTTTGCATACGCTTCGGTTATTGCCTCAACCTACGCATTTCCACCCTAAAAAAAAATGTCCAGAGCTTGACCTTCGGCGCTTCGATATTTGCACTGATTACAAATTGCAGTTTAGCGATCATATTCGTGATTATCAAACCTAAATAAATACCCTTCGCTTATGAGAACATCCCAGGGACGAAACTGCAACGTTTCTACGAACCCAGATGAAGAAAGACACTGTCAGAGATTACTGACGATTTTGTTACATAACAATTTACCGGGGGAGAGCAAAGTGTCGAGATTCAATCGTAACGAATGACTGGATTAAGCTAAAAGGCAACATCTACATGTATGCTGGCATACACATAGCAAACTCGGCTCTTTGGGGACTCGATTCGGGTCCTCAGGTTTGCCCCAAACTTTCAGCTGACTACTACTCTTTACTGCGAGACCAGTACCCAACCAAGGTCCCCCCCCCCACAGTGTAACAGAACGGATTGGGTTTGACGTAGGCGGCCAATCCAGATCTTCTTGCTGTCTACGAATCCGTCTTTTCCAAATCACCCTCCCCTGAGGCAGATTTTTACTTCTATCCTTTCCTTTCCCGAACCACCCACACGTTAACACCCATCCCGTTCCGAAGCCACCCCGACGCCCTACCGCTACTCCTTACGCCCGCCCACAGGCGCTCGTGGGACAGTCGGTCCCTCCTCCCGCCATAATTAAGTCACGCCTCATTACGGCTCTTCCGAACCTACCTATCCTGCCCGTCCGCTGCTCCGGACCCCACCCAGCGCATCCTATCGTCTATCACACACCACCGTCCCTCTGTCCATCAACCATGTTTTCAACAGTGCTACTTTTGTTTTGCTGCTAATGCCGCTTCCATTATTACAACTACAGCTAATGCTGCTCCTGCTACTACTATTGCTGCTACTACTCATACTGCTACTCTAGAAAGCTTTGATGGAAGATACTATGAGAAAAATTGAAGTAACTTTAAGCTAAGAAGATAAGAATGAGAAAATGGGTAGGCAAAGGATGAAAACAATCATCCGTGATATATATCATTAAGTCCTAGAGGTCTGACCTGAAACTTTTTATTGGAAAAAATTCAGTACCATTAAACGCATCAGCAGTATCTACAACATCAGTATACTGTATTATACAACAACACAAATATTCTCCAAAACTAAAAAGACATTTTGAAACTTAAACATTCTGCTTAGAAAATACTCTCCCTCTCTCTCTCTCTCTCTCCTTAGTGTTTCCAACCCCATACATCAGACCCCCTTCCCATTACCTTCCTCCCAAACTCAGTCCCCCCTCCCCCCAGCCAGAGACCCTGCAGGGCCTCCCCACTGCCTAGCCCGTGCCACTCCTAATGGCTGGTTGTTGTATTTTTCTCCCCAACACACTTGCGCCTCTCTGAAACACACTCCTGGCCGTCCCCTTCTCTGCTGCTTCCCCCCCCTCCCCCAGCTTTTCCCCTTCCTCCCCAGCAGCACATTCTCTCCCCTAGGCAATCTCCTTTAACCTAAAACCTCCGCTGCTCGAAAATTTTAGCCTAATTCTGGGTTAATTCTATGCGTCTAAAAATCGACGTAGGAAGCTGCATCCGATCTTTCTATGAAGGGGGAGAGCGATGCTGAATTTCGGGAGGCCGCCGTCTGTGCGCGCCTTTGTTTGTTTGTTTGTTTGTTTGTTTGTTTGTGTTTGTGGCGCTGCTGCTGCTCCTGCTGCTGCTGTTAGTGCACTGTGAAAGCTAATCCCATTCTTGTTAGACAAGGGCACATTTTCTCCTTCTCCATCCCGTCTCTCTCTCTCTCTCTCTCACACACACACACACAGCCAAAGACATTTGATAGAGTAACACGTTTTCATGTAGCGAGTATAAGTTGGAGACTATGAGAGTGATCTTATACTGTCTAGCCAACAAACAACATTTAAGTACATAATAAAAAGGTACTCACTTGGTTTAAACAAATAATACCTATTACGAATTCTATCTCACAAAAAATACCCAATAAACTGCGAATTACTCAAAAGTGAAAATCTCGTCTTGGAGTTCAGTATACAAAACTTATACGGTATGGGAGAAAATCCCCGTGAATTTGAGAAAATTTCGCTTTTGTGCGTTTTTACACTGCCTACAGCAAATGTTTCAGTTTCGGTGAATCAGGCAAAAATATTCTACTCTACCCGACAGTGGCATTCGTGTTATGGTCCAGTTTATCTTGGAGCAAGCCATATCTACGACTAATGCAAATCAATTTCATATTCAGATTTACTCCCGGCTGTCAGATAAACACACAACAGCAACACTGAACAGAATTAATGAACCGCTAATAATTAGCATGTTCATGCCCAGAGCAATTAACAATGTAATATACGGCAAATTAAACGATAAAGGCAAGCGGAGGGTTGCAACGAATCATTACGGGACGGCTGAAGCCCTTTTTGACTTGCTGTTATCATCGCTAACATCACGAAAAGAAGAAGAGGAAGAAGAAGAAGAAAAAAGGGTGATTTGAAAGGGCCCCCTTCATCGGATCTCTCTAGAGAATTGTCCCGGACTCGTCTGGTTATTTGAGGTCATCTGTTTCACCTCTTCAATAGTCACAGGCGAGCCCGTTTTCCGAAGCACAGCCCAATCCTGTCACGGCATCAAAAGGCAGTCTGTAAGATTACAAGAAATCTAATGAGCACCTGTCTGTCTGTCTTGCTGCAAACCTGATACCTTCTTTTTCTGATATGACCACGCGCCCTTCTACTTGACTAATTATTCATTTGTGTATTATGAAATCTGTGTCACCTTTGTTCACGCCGGCTACCTTATTCCATATATTCCCTCTCGAAGTAAAATTTTTATTATAGAAAATAAATTTCTCAGCACCTCAAATTTTTTTATCGAATGTACGTAAACCATAAGTAATAAAATGTATATAGCATTAAATATATATGTTAATATCGTCCATAAAAAAAAAAAAAGTACTCCCACGTCTCCTGTGGTCACACACACACATACGTACGTGAGCACGCGCTCACACGGCCTCTCAGGACTGCAACAAACGTAACCGCCAGTGTCCATGAGGGCCTCGGAAACCGCAACATAGATGGTGGTCGGCTCTTCGACAAAATCTGCCGAGTGTGAAGCGTGCGGTATGCTCGGAAGGAAGCAGGGCGCTGCTGCTGCAACTGGTACTGATGTTCCCGCTGTTGCTTTCTCATTCCTCTGGAAAGAATACAGCATGTGTGGCAAAGAAAGACTGATAGATAGGTACAACTCGTTCCATATTTCACGCTTCCCCAGAGTAGAAATATCAGGGAAGAGCGCACACCATGTGGCAAGACAACCGTTGAGACTGAGGCCAATCCACTCGAGCCTTCAAGAAGATTTTGGTAACACTGATCTAAAGTACATCTCGGTAGGAGAAACAAGCCTCGGTTTAATGAATGCACTTTTCTCACACTTTTCCATTGCAGAGAAAAGTACAATAATAATAATTTCCCCTTATGAAGATAACTGAAACTCGGGGGTTCATGCTTTGAAGACAAGCGAGATACCAAGTACGGAAGAAAATTCATTATAAACAAAAATCTGGCATACCGAGAGAGAGAGAGAGAGATGGTAAACCGGTGTTACCTGACAAAAAGATCTACTGATTTAAAAGTTAACTGAAGCTCGCAAAAACTACTCAGTCACTGGAAGTTGCACTCTGTCTGTCTGTCTGTCTGTCTGTCTGTCTGTCTCTCTCTCTCTCTCTCTCTCTCTCTCTCTCTCTCTCTCTCTCTCTCTCTCAATGGTCAACACAGAAACGCAATACGACGTATGAAAAATCTTGAGATACCATCTTGGCAAACACATCGAAACCTCAGCCTTTAAATTCCCCTTTAATACGGGTCAGTAGAGTTCTGGATAAAATACGTGGACACTCAAAAACTCTTACCCTCCCAACAACACAATTTTTTTTTGAGGGGGGGGGGGCGTTGCACAGAACAGGCACGAGCGTAAAAGGCTTTCTTGAACTCGCAGCCAGCGGCCGGAGAGTTCCACACCTGTAATTCTTTCGTCGTAAGAGGATGACGAGAAGAACATACGGTTTGTGTGGACAAGGAACGTGAACTTGAATGCCTGATATCTTCTTGTTTAAGGACGAGAACAAGACACTCGGGATGCAACGCCCACCTCCTCCTTGTTTGTGAAGGAGGAACACGGATTGGGGATACCAGTTCCCGCTTGTTTGTGGACAAGGGACACGAAATGAAACGCCAGCAGCATCCTCCTCCCTAGCCTGATCAAAGGGCATAAACGTCGAAGCGCCGTTCCATTCCACCTTCCTGCTTTCAGAGAGTCGAGTGTGGGATGCGGGAAGATAATAAACCCATGGCGTGTGAACATCAAAAAAGCATTAGGATGACATAAATGAACGAATTACACTCGGCTGAACACGGGGGGGCTAATCCCCTCCTCTCGTTACATTAGTGGCACGAGGAACGCATAAAAAAGAAGAGGACTTTGCGAATATCTACTCCTGGAAATGGCAAAACAAACTTGCATGGATCATTTACCCTCTCTATTCCCTTTCCAAGCGCAGTTGCCGCATCTCTCTCTCTCTCCCTCTCTCTCCTTAGCATCTATTCTATTCATGAGAGAGAGAGAGAGAGAGAGAGAGAGAGAGAGAGAGAGAGAGAGAGAGAGAGAGAGAGAGAGAGAGAGAGAAGCTTTAAACGGCTGAGAGAGTGGTCTTGTTTCTTGAATTAGCCTAAATATTCACCTTACCTGACCAGCAAAAGCACCGGATGTTAAAAAAACTCGTCTGGTCCCTCGCTGGAAGCTTACCTAGAAAGTAAGGAAAATTGTAAGAATATTGGGAATAAACTATTATTATTATTATTATTATTATTATTATTAAACATCGAAATACCTTGGATCTCATTTGGTGGGGGGGGGGAGAATTGCCAGCTGTAATTTCATGATTCACAAAGATCTCAAGAAATAGTCATAACAAAGAATAGATTTTAATAGAAAAGAATGGTGAGGTACTGATGTTATTTTCCTACCTGCAATACATTTATAAGCGGCCACGTACAATTAAGAGTTACTGGAGGTACGGAGATTGTTTCCAGTGCTAAGAACCCAACACAGCATGGATAAACACATGGTCTGGGTAACCTGACATCACGAAAGCGTCTATACCTGACCATTCTCGTTGGAAAAAGGTAAGACAGTTACATCTGGCCAGTGACTTACTTGATAGATAAATATTTACAATAAAAAAACTACAAAGGTTAAAATATCTAGCATAAATGTAGTAAAGGGAAGATAAAAATACAAAGCAAAGAGGCAAATCACTACAAATATGATCACATGAATACATGAAAAGAGAGAGAGAGAGAGAGAGAGAGAGAGAGAGAGAGAGAGAGAGAGAGAGAGAGAGAGGTCTGGTATATCTATCCTCTAGCACCTATGTGGGTGGTTGGGGAAAAAGGGGCGACCAGGGTCTGACTCACAGACGGAAGATGAGTTTTGGGAGGGGAGCGAGAATGCGCATGGCTGCGCACATCTGCGAGGAAGTGTATGTATGCGTGTGTATAAAATGTCCTTCTAAGAGAGAACAGAGAAGAGGGGAAAAAATGAGAGTGGGACGGGGCACGGGGTGGGGGTGGTGGTGGTGGTGGTGATTATGTTGACGGATGTGTTGGTGACTATCTCTCCCCGCAGACAAGACCAATCGCGGAGCATAGGATTCCGATGAACAGAACACTCATTTCCGAGAGAAATGTCTTTAGCAGTCGCCTTTGCATTAGGAAGACGATCCGGGACACAAACAGGAACTTGTAGGACGAATCCGTCTGGATTGGAAGACTGAGAAGTGATTGGAAAATTCTTTTACCTGGACAACTGGAAAACATCTCCGTTCAAGACGAGATAAACATAGATCATCACAGCAGACGATTTCATTACAAGAAAATACACGAAAGAATTTATTACTTTTGTTAAACGCAAAACAAACAAACAAAGACATGAGAGAGAGAGAGAGAGAGAGAGAGAGAGAGAGAGAGAGAGAGAGAGAGAGTATCATTAGTTTACCAGGTAAGGGAGAGGTCGGGCGCTTCGTAACTAAATTTGTGGTCGTAGGAGTAGGGAAAAGAGAGAGAGAGAGAGAGAGAGAGAGAGAGAGAGAGAGAGAGAGCAAAAACTGAAAAGAATTGGCAAAAAGAATATTCGATGAAGGGAAATTTTCCCGGAAATTGACAGAGAGAGAGAGAGAGAGAGAGAGAGAGAGAGAGAGAGAGAGAGAGAGACTAACAGCTCTCGCAACTGGATACATAGGAAATGGATAAACAGCCAAGATCAAAGCAAAGGAAAGGTGACTAAAAGGTAATAGTGAGTACTACTGCAAACGCAAAGCGAACACGCTTGAAATTTTGGAGCAACATTAATCAAGACGAAGTACACAAGAAGCCACTGAAACAGTAATTTACAAGAAGCACAAGACCAGAACGACACACAATACCCGAAAACTAGACCTGAAAGACACACACAAATAAAAACGAACAAAAGAGAGACATACGAACAGGAGGCGTGAACAGCCATACAAAACTTGAATACAAAACCACACAAGGACTTAGAGTGCAGAGGAAGGTCTGGAAGGGCTTAGAGTACAGATGAAGGTCTGGAAGGACTTAGAGTACAGAGGAAGGTCTGGAAGGACTTAGAGTACAGAGGAAGGTCTGGAAGGACTTGGAGTACAGAGGAAGGTCTGGAACGAAAACTGATGAGAGAGCAAATCTTTGCCTTACGTTCGTTGGTTAAATCGATGAGAACTGGTATCGCAAAGCTTCTGGGTATATTACTAAGATACTACGACATTTTTCGTTTTGTTATGTCATTTAAAGTTTAATTTTGTGTACATCTCTCTCTCTCTCTCTCTCTCTCTCTCTCTCTCTCCCCTGGTAGGACCACTTGCGAAATCTTTAAACCATGACCTTATTTTAAATATTGCATATCACATCTGTTGCTGGCGATTAAATATTTCATATTAAAAACAACGCTCTCTCTCTCTCTCTCTCTCTCTCTCTCTCTCTCTCTCTCTCTCTCTCTCCTGGTAGGACCATTTGCGAAATGTTTAAACCATGACCTTATTTTAAGTTTTAAATATTGCATATCACTGCATCTGTTGCTGGCGATTAAATATTTCATATTAAAAACAACGCTCTCTCTCTCTCTCTCTCTCTCCGAATTCGTTCCATTCTGCAGTGCAAATTCGTGACTTGGACTTTTTTTTTTTTGTATCCCAGTTGTAAAAAGGCCCCCAAAGAGAGAACAGCCTCCGTACACGGGCTTCGCCTTCATCTCGTTGGATATCATGCAAATTTGGTGGTTTGGGCCACAGAGGAGTGATGGGGGAAGGAACCAAAAATGGAAGAGAGAGAGCGACTGCGAGAGAGAGAGAGAGAGAGAGAGAGAGAGAGAGAGAGAGAGAGAGATATTAACCATTCAGAATGATGTGAGTGAAAGTGATTAACGAGAAAGGAAAAGAAAATAGTAAGAATAAAAACAATACCAAAAATTATGGCACAGCATGATGACAAAACATCTGAAAAGGTAAACCACTGCAAAAGAATAAAGGGAAAATATTGCAAAGGAATTCAGTGTCAGCCGAATGAAATTGAAAATCAATAAAATGCACACCGAAGAGAGAGAGAGAGAGAGAGAGATACGAGAAGGCAATGAAGACAGAAAAAATAAAGAGAGGGTGCGATATTCTGAGGATAGGAAGCCAGAGATTAAATTTACCGGATAAGTTTCAGAGCGAAGAAGAAGAAGAAGAAGAAGAAGAAGAAGAAGAAGAAGAAGTAGAAGAAGAAGAAGGCGGCCAGGGGACGATTGAGGCGAGAAAGTACATCGGGCGGAAGGTGAGAAACTCACAAATTACGACAGAAAGAGAATAAGAAACGAGGATATTATTGGCCAACGAAAAGGATGCAAAGAAGAGCCCTTCGAGAGAGGGAGGAAGAGGAATGAGAGAAAATTGCGCTCCAGGAAGGAGGTGACAAATGAGCAAGTTAATAGCGGGAGGAGGGAACCAAAATAGGAAATTATATGTATTGCAGGAGGGAAGTGGAAAAATGAGGACATCGCCTGGCAAACACAGCGAAAGGAAACGAACGCCTGAGTTACGTAAGACGGCTGGCTCTGTCGGGCCGAACGAGGAATACGAGGAAAGGTGGACGGGGAAAGGGCATCGCACAAACGACCCAGAGACTACGAAGGGAGGTCCCTGACGCCGGGGAGAGAGGTGCTTACCACGATATCCCAAACAAAACGTCCCGACAGCGCTTGATTACGCATCGCGAATAACAAGGAAACTGTCGCCAGAGAGACATTATACTTGGTTTAGAACAAATGAGTAATAAAAAAAAAGTATACCTTAGTTTAACCAGACCACTGAGCTGATTAACAGCTCTCCTAGGGCTGGCCCGAAGGATTAGACTTATTTTACGTGGCTAAGAACCATTGGTTACCTAGCAACGGAACCTACAGCTTATTGTGGAATCCGAACCACATTATACCGAGAAATGAATTTCTATCACCAGAAATAAATTCCTCTAATTCTTCATTTGCTGGCCGGAGACTCGAACTCGGGCCTAGCAGAGTGCTAGCCGACAACTCTACCGACTCATCCATCGAGGAACTACAAATGAGTAGTGTGAGACAGAGAGAGAGAGCGAGAGAGAGAGAAAGTAGCTTTAGAATGTTAAAAAGGTACGGGTAAAAGGGACGAAAGAACACGTAAATGAAACGAAATCAAGAATGAATAAAAACAAAATAAAATAAAACGCGAGATGCAACTGATGACATCACATAATTCGGAGCGAGAGAATGAGAGTGGAAAATAAGGAAAGCACGCAAGGGGGAAGCTAAAATAAAAAGGAATGGAAATGCACAAAAATGCAGGACTTTTGCTTGAGGAAAAACAGAATTGTATATAGAACCGTGAAAGAAAAATGAGAAAATTAGGGCGAGGGAATTAAACTGCACTACAGAGTGAGGAAAAACATGGAACATAATAGCAAAAGGGGGGAGGGAAACGCACACGGCTCCGCTTCGGTTGGAGAAATGAATGAAGAGTTCACAGATATGCTCCTATAATATTCAACGAGAAAATATCTGGGAATATATATATATAAATATATAAATTATATAAATATATATATATATATATATATATATATATATATATATATATATATATATATTATATATATATATTTATATGTATTATATATATAATTTATAATATATATAGGCCTATATATATGTATATATATATTTGGAAGGGAAGTAGTCACGATGCTGCTTGCAAGAGATGCGGAGTTGAAGGTCCTCAATATATGTGAGAGAGAGAGAGAGAGAGAGAGAGAGAGAGAGAGAGAGAGAGAGAGAGGGAAGGTGACATAAGTATGGGTCATTGGGAAGGTCTGAGAGAGGGTCCGAGCGTGATGAAGGGTGCAACTCCGAAAAAGCGGAGGATTAAATAGTAGAGAAGATCCACATGAGAGATGCGTCAGCGGCGGGAAGGATGAATGTTGTATAAGAAAGAACAAGAACAAATAAAAACTCGTACTGAGACATTCATCGCGTTTCAAAGAGTAGTTAAGAAAGAGAGAGAAAAAAAACAAGAGGACTTGGTCTAAAATATATGTAAAACAAGCAAGCCACATCCGAATATATACCGTGGCCATGTGTGTGCGTGTGTGAATGTGTAAACGCCATGTGCGTATATGCGATCGTGTACGTGCGTCAGAGGCCGTAACGTCTGGTTTACGACTACTGACGTTGGCCGCAATTTCCGTCGCCAGCCGATATGGGGACGAGTTCGGCTCCATGGGGGGAAATGGAGAGGGAGGGGGAAGGAGACTTCGAAGAGATAGATCCCGTCCCTCTCCAAATTCCTCTCTCTCTCTCTCTCTCTCTCTCTCTCTCTCTCTCTCAGCTTCCTTGTTTGGTTTCTAAAACTTTCCCTCCTTCAGAGTCCTGCAGCCGAACAATTCTGTGCTTTTTTTAGTCTAATTGTTGATTCTGACTCTGCAGTGTCTAGACAATATATCTTATTCTCTCTCTCTCTCTCTCTCTCTCTCTCTCTCTCTCTCTCTCTCTCTCTCTCTTAGCAATTGGCTTTTCGTCATAGCGCCGTCAGGCTTCGAAAATGAGGTATCCGTGAACCCCAAAAGTGGCCGTATTCGTAGCGCTGAAAGCTTTGGACCAGAACAAAAGTGCCCAAATGGTCCCTTTTCAAGTCAAATCCGCATCGCATTTACAAGCTGAGGGAGGATACAACCCACAGTTCTGCAAATCAGCGAATGACATAAATAACGGGGCACAGGATGTCCGTGCTGGGACTGCACAACCAAGGATTTCGTAAAAACACCTGCAGATAAGCAGGTGTGAAACCATCACTCAAGGTTTACCTGGTCTTTAGCATAACCGAGTTCTATTGAATATGCTCTATCATAGCCAGTTTTCAAACATCGTATCAGGAACAGAAAACTGCGAGTGAAAATCATGGCACATCTCGAAATACACATTACAAAAAAAAAAAAATTTATAAAAGTTGTGTGTGAGCTAATATGTATGCAGGGGCTACATGGCGTCATTAGAGAGTATGCTGTAGGCGCAGAGGGCTTTACTCGTCACCTCTTCATAAAGGCCCTGGATTTTAATGAGGGAGGGGAGGGGTTATCTCTCTCTCTCTCTCTCTCTCTCTCTCTCTCTCTCTCTCTCTCTCTCTCTCGAAACCTGATAACAGCATTTTATCTGTTTTCGCCTCTTTCCTTCCTCGATTCTCTGCTGTGTCCCATCCCTTCTCTCATTACTGGCCATCGCAAATTACGTTCAGTGCCTTCCTCCCTTAACTTATCTGTATGTGCACCTGCTCGCTCGCCCGCTCTCTCTCTCTCTCTCTCTCTCTCTCTCTCTCTCTCTCTCTCTCTCTCTCTCTCGGAGCATCCCCTCTGCCATCATCATAATCACCATCCCACTTACACAACCCCTACCAGCCCATGACACCCTATTTCCACACCTATCCCCCGCCACCGAGTCCCCTCCGCTCCTCAACTCATCCTCCGTCCGACCACACACAATCCCCCGCTATGTCCTCTCTCTCTCTCTCTCTCTCTCTCTCTCTCTCTCTCTCTCTCTCTCTCTCTCTCTCCCTCCCCACCATTAGAGCTCCTTTAAACTCCTCCTCCCCCTCCTCTCCCCCCTCTCCCATACCCTCCGCCCATCGTTCCCTTTCCTACACCAATCCGGGGATCCTCCCCCCTCCCACTCCTCCACGCCCCCAACCTCCTTCGCTGGTCCGACAATAACAGTTGGTGTGAGATGGTTAGCTTCCTGTTTTGAGCACAAGGCATCCCGTCTGGGGCTACATGACGAAGAAGAGGAGGAGGAGGAGGAGGATGAGGAGAAAGAAGACGAGGGAAAAGAAGTTGATACAAAATGCAAAAAAGGGCAACCAGGGCTGGGAATGAAGGTGGAGCAGTGGGAATAAAAAAAAAAAAGTTCCATGAAAAGGAGAAGCGCTAAGTTTAGAATGTGAGCTTTGAAAGAGAAGAAAATTTTCCCAAAATGTGCCAACTTTGCATTCGGATAAACTGTAAGTTTCTAAGGGGAGGTCAAATAATTAATTGCGAGAGTGAGAGAGCGAAAGGCAGTATGCAAGAATTTGCAGGTACAATGCTTTGGCCGATTTATATAGAAAAAAAACTATATAAAGGTAAAGTAACCGAGAATACCAGATCTTCGTTCAATGGCAGGTTGATATTAATGAAAAAGAAGTGGGGAAAAAATAGTGGAAAGGTACCCGCTATCGTGACAAATTTTGAAGAACCACTTTCAATCCCGCCCCACCCCCAAAAAGATTGTCTTCCTGAGAGAGAGAGAGAGAGAGAGAGAGAGAGAGAGAGAGAGAGAGAGAGAGAGAGAGAGAATCTGCTTTCAAAACAGGAGTTCAACGGTGTGTGTTAAAACACCTGTCATTAAATGATCTGAGCTGGTATTTACCGGCCCCGTGTAGACATTTGAGCGCCGCCGATGCGCACACACACAGCTGCAACGGCAGACATGAGAGAGAGAGAGAGAGAGAGAGAGAGAGAGAGAGAGAGAGACTCTGTTCGATATTAATTAATCACCGAGACCCCGTAATCTAGTACACATACGCAGTCAACTGTTTGTTTGCTAGAAAGCTTCACATACCAAGTCCGAACGACACCATACGCTTCAGCCCCAAAATAGTGTAATCCTATCTATGCCGCTGACACTAGTGCCTCTCTTTCTCTCTCTCTGACACACACACACACACATGTACACTGTCAATGTGCACACGTTTTTCTTCCAGTGTACACACACACACACACACACACACACTTCGGGTAAGGCCGGGCAGCTGACACTTCGCTTGCTACCACGGGACAAGGGAGCGTTGGGTCTCCCATATGCCTGTAGGGGGTCCTACCCCCTACATGATCACTAAAACGGCATATGTGACACTGAGTGTGCGTGTGTGTGCGTGCGCCCAGTACTTTCTTGAGACTTCTCTTAGTCTTAGTTTCAAAAAGACTTCACCTAAGTTACTAAGTCTTAGCACAGCAATAAATAACAATAATAAGTAGTAGCTGTAGTAGTAGTAGTAGTAGGGCGAGGCGAGGAAGAATAAAAGATGCATGGGAAAGAGACCGATATAAATAATGATCCCGCCAATGGCATATTGACACGGCCGCAAATAACACCTAATTTACCCACCCACTTAGTTCTCTATTCAAGCGCTCCACTTTCTCTCTCTCTCTCTCTCTCTCTCTCTCTCTCTCTCTCTCTCTCTCTCTCTCTCTCTCGCTAGCTAGCTAGCTAGTTTTTCGATCTCTTGGACGCACTTTAGCCTCTTCCTCTTTTCCTTTCTGTGTGAAGGAGGAGGAGGAGGGGGAACGTAGAGAATAAAGAAGGTAGGAAGGGATGGGGAGCGATAAATAATGATGGTGGTGGTATTGGCGCAGTCGTGCGGGTTAGGTCCCCTGTGCTGGTGGCGGGCGTGTTGGTGGTTACACAGGAGGCGGCGACGTCGGCCGACATAAAGGCACGGCAGCCACGAGGCCACCCGCTAAGCTCACGCCCTTCTTGTCCGCAGTGGTGGGCGGAGGCGTGTGCGAGACATGGCAGGCAGCCGCGACCACTCTCACCACCAAACCACCCCCATCCCCCGGCCCCCGCCTCTCACCACTTTCAGAAATGGTTCGGTCGTTTTCCACATGCTTTCGTTACTTTCTTCCCTCTCTTCCTCTTTCAGTCCGTCTATTTTTTTTCCTCTCTCTCTCTTTCTTGTTCTTTTCACTCGTTCACGACTTCAGTGCTGCTGGTTTTTGGCCCACCGATGGAGAAAGAGAAAAAATAAAAAAGACATCTTAAAGACCTCCTTCCCCCTCTTCCATCCCTTTTTTACACAAGTGGCTTTTCACTCTTCTCTAGAATCACTCCAGGAGAGGTGGATTCAAGTGGGTGAGTTGGAAGAGAAGAAGAAGAGGAGGAGGAGGAGGAGGAGGAGGAAGGAGAAAGAAGGAAACAGATGAGGTCGACTAGTGGGAGGGAAGAGCAGCAGAAACGAAGAGCAAGAGGAGAGAAGGAGGTATGAGTAGCTTGCCTGGTATGAAGGTGGTATTATTATTAGAGGGGTCTGTGAAGGTATCAGGGAACCCTCATCGTCAGACCCCTTATCATCCTTTCCCCCTCCTACTTCTTAGAGGAGAGAGGGGTCCCGCCACCCACGGGGCCACGGTTAATCTGAAACTCCACATCCTCCTCACGGCCAGCCAGGGTCGTAAGGGCGTCACGCTTACATAAATCACTTAAGACTCGCGCCCTTCTAGCCCTCGGGCCTGGGTACCACCACAGCAGCAGCGGCAGCAACCAACGGGCCGGACACACACGCACATATGTACGCACACTCGCACACACACTCTCACGCACACACACACACACACTTACAGGACTCGACCCATGAAGGGCCCGGCCCAGCAGATGACTGACTCCCTGTGTGTCTTCCCCCTATCTGTCCCTCTCTCCTCCCCTCCCATCCTTAACCGTCCCGTAGCTTGCACTCTGTGGCCGCGCCAGGAGGGGGTGGATCTATCACGGAAGGGGGAGGGGAATGAGAAGAGTTCTGCAGAAGGAGACTATGAGACCCAAAGGCTGAAAGAGAGAGAGAGAGAGAGGGGGGGGGAAGGGAGGTAAAGAGGACGAGGAGAGCTCTCAAGACACATACAACACCACAAGAAGAAAAGGATCTCCACAACTACCACAAACAATAATAAAGATAAAAGAAATGTGGATATAAAACTACAAAAACGTGAACAAAAGTGACGAAAGAAACGAGGAATGATTAATGACAGGAACATATCTACCCCGACACTTGCAGTTTATTTGCAATATAAAAAAGCAAAATTTACTTATTCGGACCGTATAAAGACAAATTTTTTTCTGAACAAAGGGAAACGGTCCTGTGGAAAAAGGATGCTCCCGATAGTATAATTAAGAGGGAAAAAAAGCAAGGAAGGTCAGCAAAGACTCTCTCTCTCTCTCTCTCTCTCTCTCTCTCTCTCTCCTCACACACACACACACACACACACACACACACACACACATATATATATATATATATATATATATATATATATATATATATATATATATATATATATATATATATTTGAGTGTGAACTCAAATACTATTTATACATTAATTTTAGAAACCTCCACATATTCCGTCACAACATCCACAATTTTATGTTCATATTCGAGAATATGTTTATTTTGTGAGTTGACGACATAATTTATCAACCATGGGAAACTTAATAGAGCACAGACAATATTTCTTCTCCACTATAATATATATACAGTATATATATATATATATATATATATATATATATATATATATATATATATATATATATATATATATATATATATATATATATTATCTATTTATATATATTATATATCTATTTATATATATATATATATATATATATATATATATATATCGACCTCCTGCCACATCATTGACCTTTTCTCCTTTAGCCTAAAATTTTTATTCCTTCTTGCTTTCCTCTCTTTCTCCTCGTTCTTCATTAGGAGTAGGGGCCTGCCTTACCGTTCCCTGGAGCGGCCTTCCCCTGCAGGCAGCCCAGTCCCCTCCATAATGATGTTAAGGCAGGTGTTAGCAGCACACAGCGGCAGAAGCAGAGCGCACAGGTCTGTAGCCGACACAATCAAGGGTGTGTTGCCTAAGGGATGGGGGGAGGGGAGCGGAATAAAGTTCCCCCTTCCCCAGACCATTCATCCCCCTCCCCACACCCTGCCGTTGTTATGGTGAGGGAAATGATAGTGGTGGCAGAGGAACTGCCTTAGGATGGAAGTGCTGGTGGAAATGGCTAGGAAAGAGGGAAGGGGTTGGCTGATTGCTATAGTTAGCAAGGGGAGGTTCAGGTTTGCTGGTAGAGGGAAGAGTTTGGCTGTCTGTATGTTCGTCTTTATCTAAGCAAAATACAGAATAATGAAAAATACAAGTGATCTGGAAAACTATATTTGGAGGAAATGAATTGCAAGACAAAATAAAAGGCATTAATATGAATAAAAGGAAACAGGTTACCATCACGCCACTGATCAACAGGCACAAACGTATAAAAAGCATTGAGAGAGAGAGAGAGAGAGAGAGAGAGAGAGAGAGAGAGAGAGAGAGAGAGAGAGAGAGAGAGATTTAAAAAGAAACGAAACTCAGCAACCGTGAGAAGCGAAGTGTATGTTTTGCAAAGGAGGGTAGAGGAGGCAGGGGAAAAGCCAGAGATTAGTGAGGCTTAAAGGAGAGGTGAGATTAGTGTGCAAAAGGAGGAGCAGAAGAGGTAAGAAACTGACAATCAAGAAAGCAAAAGTGAAAAGCTGCGCATACACAAACACAGATCTTTCGACTCTTATCATAAAAACGATAAGCTCAATCGCAGGAACCCCTCGTACTATAATGTAACCATAAAAGCATCTTTGTAGAAAGGGAATGGACAGAAAATTAGTCATTTATATTATTCTTTTTAGCCATAACAAGAGAATTGTGACATTTTTACTATAAGAACTAATTATAAGCAGTCTGTGAGAAGGGATAAGAGTGAGTTTTAATCTAATGTTACTCACATCAATTGGGGAATGGTTAAGTTCCGGCTACAGTTAGGCCGAAGACCAGAAGAGCATATCCATTAGGTCTACTCTTTTTTTTTTATTTAGGAGTTCTACATATTTTTTTCAATTCATTAGGTTTATATATTCCATTTTCTAACACCCACTAGGTCTACATTTCTGGATTTTTAATTTCACTCGGCCTAATTTTCGATTTTTAATATGCACGAGAGCTTTACTTCTTTTTTTTTTTAAATTACGAAGTCTGCATTTCCATATTCTTTAAACTTACTTGGTTTGCTGATGTTTTCTTAAATTGCATACGTCTACGTTTTTTAATCAGTTAAGTTTTGAGAATTCAAAAACACTGCATTTCAGCCTTTTAAAATTTACAGGCCTACATTTATGTTCTTTTTTAAAGCTAATGAAAAATCTACGACCGCTGAATGAGTTACCGAACAGATAACAAAGTAACGAAAATATAATGAAAAGAGAAAAATAAGAGTAGCTGATCGTTAGCAAGAAATGTAGAGCACACAAAAGAGGGAGATGATAAAACAGATGGATGGAGAAACAAGGGGAAAAGAGCGTAAAGGGAATGGATGAAGATGAAATAATTGGAAGAGCTGAGAGAACAGGGAAAAATCACGTCAAGGGGAAAAATGGGAAATGAACGGGAAGAAAAAAAACAGATAAGAAGAAAAATGGAGTCGTGAATATGGGAGAAGGGAGAGAAGCGGAAGTGATAATGGGAGTAAGAAGGAAGACTACCGGGAGGGGAGGAAGGGAGGGATAGGAGAGAGAGGGGGGTGCTGAAAAGAAATGATGCGAAAATGTGGTGAAGTTGAAAGAGGATCAAGAAAAGATGCGAGGGAGAAGGGATAGACGTGGGAGGAAAGCAGAAGGATCGGACTAAGTAGAGAGAGAGAGAGAGAGAGAGAGAGAGAGAGAGAGAGAGAGAGAGAGGAACGCCCAAAATCTACCCAACTATGATGGAAAATAGCAAATAATATATTTTATATAAAAAAAATAATGTGGACCACATAACACTATTCGTATGTTATGAGAGCGCGTGTACACATACGCATAACCACACACACACACACATATGTGTGTGTGTGTGTGTACGGATGTGTGTGTACGGATGTATGTATGTGCGTATGTAATAACCAAGAAAATGTTCGTGAATCAGTATAGAATATATTAAACATTAAAATCCGGTGTCTAACTAAAATTGCATTTCCAGAACAGATTTCATAAGATATTTGTAATTTTTTTCTCTCTCTCTTTCTGTGTGTGTGTGTGTGTGCGTGCGGCGGGGCATACGGCCAACACCTGCAACATCATAAAGAATGATCGGAATTAAGCATCTCTCTCTCTCTCTCTCTCTCTCTCTCTCTCTCTCTCAAAATAACCCAAATGGAAACCATATCGAGCCCTTACCTTGATCGTTCCAGTTTGTACGTAAATATCAGGAAAAGGATCTTTATCGGGATTGTAGTCGATAGACGCAGGAGTACCTGTCGATGACAACTGGGTGATCCCTAAGGGTTCCTTCAAGGCGTCCTTCAGGGTATCTTCCACGCCTCCTCCGGCATTCCCGACGAATCCCGGGGGCGGCCCAATCCTAAATCCGCGGCCTTTGACCCACAGTTTGAACTTGGACGTCTCATTGTCGACGTAATCACCGCGAAGGATCTGCAGGATTCTTTGGTACTTATTCCTGGTGATCGTTTTCGTCTTGGCGGAGTCTCCGTAGGTCTGCAGGACCCACGGCTGGTAGGTCTCGTACATGCCCAGACGGGACATCTTAGTTGGTGGGGGGTGAATTTCCCCTTTAAATTCGGGTTCCCTCATACCCTGTGGCATATCAGGGGAACCGCCAGGGTTAAGCAGGAGTCCCGCCGTCCTGCGGTCCCTCTTCCTGGGCGATCTGTCCTGTGGCCTCTCGGACTGAATGGTGATTGGGTGGACGATCTTCACGACAGGTGACTTGCTCGCTGTAGATTCTGAAGGAGGGGACGAGGCTCCCGTTCGGGCACCAGCATCCTGAGGGCTCCCCCAGTGCCCCAGGATGTTTCCGGTGTCATTCAGTGGACCAAGATTAGCAGCGTAGTTTAACATTTTAATGGACTGAATGCCACTTACAACGGAGGGAACGATGTTTACTACGAAGCGTTAAACCTTACGAACCCTGACACAACGATGTTACACCAGAGGAATCCAGTCCATCATTAGGCCTAGGCAGTAACTATACGAAACCAATCAATATAATACTACGAATGGATAGGAGCCACACCTCGAAGTCAACGCATAAAAATGAAACTTGTTCCTCGGGAAACGACCTTGAACTCGGAAGAACTTCCGTCACTCTCTCCTCTCCCGCATGGGGTCATAGGTCAAGCGTCTCGGTTCCAAGTTGGTCTAGCATTGTCACCTCTTGAACTTCCTTTGATTTGATGGATCAGTCACCGTATTCCTTACTTTTCCAAAGAGTTAACCTACTTTTACAAGATGTCACTTCAGGTGTTTTTTAGGCCTTGGTTCTTTATCGGTGGCTTAAGCTACGTTAATGTCTTGTCTGTATTTGGCTTCTAAATGTTATTTTCTGAAAATGTCAATACCCTTTTCCCCATTCTCAGATCAAAGTGGGGTTGCCTCTCTTCTGGTGAAACTTTCATCATACACTATTTCGTATATAAGCCTACGTCAGTTCCGAGTCATTAGGGAATTAATAATTTTTTTATCAAATATTTCTTTGCATTCCCCACTATAAAATAACCTCAAAAATCTGCCACTGAATCACAAACAAAACTAGAAAAAAACATTCGCCGTAAGTTGTCGCGTCTCGGCGATATAGCACGGTAAGCGACGTGCGGTGTCCGGAGTGAGGTAGCCAAGGAAGAGCGAGCGACAACAACCTCCTCTCACACCGACCGCCAACCGCTATCTGCCTCCAACTGACCGAGAGCCCTCCCGCAACCCGTCTAGTGTGTGTGTGTCTGTGTGTGTGCGCTCATGAGGGTGTCTGCATGTGTGTGTACATGAATGGCATGTTCATGTGCACCCTGCCTCCCTTAACCTCATATTATGTGGGTCTATAATGATGTTGATACTTGTCATTCCCCACATAGATCGGCGCGCGCTCACACACAGACACACACACACACATACACACGAATCTCTCTCCTTGCATGCATATTATATATGCACACACACACTTGATATTCCCGTTCTGCGGGTACAGCACTTATGGTCGAAGTGTTACTCTCTTTCGCCATTAATGGTCGAATTGGCGAATCCCAGGTGCTTAAAAGCGAGGGAATAATGATAATAAAAAAATGTGCGCCTGTGTCGGTGCCAGTAGAAAGTTGCTGTATTAAGCGAGTTCGGTGGACTTTGAAGTTAGGCTGCGTTTTGTGCTTATAAATTAGAATCAAGCTCGATGTTATGTACACACGCCACGGTGCTTCAAATCGGCGCGCTTCGCAACGTGTTTAAAATTTGCATTTGGGTGGATTTTGAAGGGGTGGGGGTAAGGGCAGGATGGCAGGAGTGGTTGGAATGATTTCAGTTGCTGAATATTACAGCCTGAGTGAATCATGGCGTCTGTTATTGTTGCTGGTAGCTGCAGTTGTTGCTTCTTGCCATGTTTGTTGTAGGTTTCATCTTGTTTACCATGACTTCAGCCACTATTTCTGGTACAACCCGAGCTATTAGTTGATAATAGCGTGATAACTCACTGTCGTTTTTACTTCTACTTCACTTGTGGTCGTATCCTGGCTGAGTTATTGACAAATGTCACGAAGCATTCGGGTGAGAGTCCATCAAATGTCTCTGCCATGATGTTAAACAGCCACAATGGTTAGTCTCACGCCTCGGAACTTGCTAATCTCTCACCTTCTCAGTGACGTATGAATAACCTACAAAGGGTTTTTTTTTTAGTCCTTTTTTCAAGATCCCTTGTGCAGTAGTTCAAGGTTCCTATTCCTTCAAGGTTTACTGAGAGTGGGGAAATTATTCGCTGATAATTTATACAAATAAAACAAAGAATGAATTCTGAGACTAAAAATGATTCTTTAGATACAGAGAAAATACAGGAAAAACGCAAAAGTGAATTTTTCTAAAATAACAGCACAACGGTAAACGTCATTTGGATGAAATTTCACGAAGGGCATGAGGTCACCAGTCACACCACCGTAACGCATTCAAAAGCTTTCGAATATCCCAGTTCTGCATTCAAGATTCACTGACAGTCAGTTATTCTTCAAGAAAGTCTTAGGTACGGCAACAGGACCGTTACAATGGTAAACCAGTTTCCATTAAGGGATGTCATTTTAATCTCGCTTTATTGTTGGTCAGGTTCATTATCCTGTGGAGTTGAAATGTGGTGTAGCCTTTGAAAGTAGATTTAAAAATATGAACATTTTTCTTTAGGCGCACAACACATACGAATTTTTTATTCGTGAGAAAGCTCACGCACGTTATATATATATATATATATATATATATATATATATATATATATATATATATATATAATATATATATATATATATATGTGTGTGTGTGTGTGTGTGTATGTGTGTGTGTGTGTGTGTGTGTGTAAAATTTACAGTATATGTCAGTACTTTTTCAGCTTAATCTTAAGTCAGGGTCGCTGTTTTTAATTAACCTTTTCCTTTTCTTGCGTACCTCCCTGCACCTATCTTGTTTATTTCATGCCTTCCGGAATGCAGTTACAAGACTTGACGACAGACAGACAGACAGACAGACAGACACAGTCAAGTTCTCTTGGATCTTCATCTCCTCGGTGTCCACTCTCATTTCCATGATGCCTCCTGCAACATGTTGCTCATCATCTCCCCTCCGCATCACATGCCCAAACCATCTCAATATTGACTCTTTGAGTTTTCTTGAAGGACCATTTCATCATTTGTTTTGTCAGATGTTTTACGGAAGGATAACCTCCTGACTCCACCCTCTCTATCTGGACTTGGGAATAAATATTTACATACATGCACACACACATATATATATATATGTATATATATATATGTATATATATATATATATATATGTTTGTATACATAACAATTAAAGAGCCTACAACTTCATCCTTTCCTTATATATGACGATTTTCATACACTATATATCTGACAGAATGCTTTTCTTTTGTATCCCAACCTCCTACAGGAGTAGCAGCACTTGTCGTTGGCCTTAGGAGAAGCAGCTCATCCGCTATGGTCCCACAGCCTTCCTCTAGGCGTCAATCTGCCTTGGGAAGTGACGCATTGGTTGCCCAAGCCATTGGCGCTTTCTAGGGCCGCAATATCCCAAAAAAGTTACGCTTACTGCCACCGCGGGACGCCAATCTTCCGCTGACTACAGTAGATACAGCACAGTAAATGGAGCGGTTCACGTTCTAGTCCGGGTAGGGGTTCAACCTGGTAATGACTATTAGTCCTAGTCCTACTTTATTTTACCACGGAGAAACAGTTTATATATATATATATAATATATATATATTATATATATATATATATATATATATATATATATATATATATATATATATATATATATATATATATATATATATGTATATGTATATATATATATATATATATATATATATGTATATATATGTATATATATATATGCTATATATATGTGTGTGTGTGTGTGTGTGCGTGTGCTCTAGTACAATGAGATCACAACCACCAAAACACAGACTACTAAGAATCATGAAAGCTTTTCATGACTGATTAAGATCACTAAAATCATCGAGCGTATCTGTTAACAATTCGAAATATATGAAAGTAACTTAATTGAAATTTTAAAAGTACGTTTAATGCCAGTACTTTTAAATATCATGAATCTTGTTTGGATTTCATAGACTGAGTTAATGTGACTAATTTTCATCTGTTCCTCAACGTGACTGCTAGATGTGATCCAGATGTTTAAGGTCAGCGCCTTCCCGCTAATTTTTCATTCTTTCAAAATCAATAAGTAAAAGTGCAAAGTAATCAAGAATAAGTGGTGGTGGGCAGGTCAAATGCAATACCTTATTAAATACTTTTTCTCGTTCTTCATTCACGCCAGCCTTAGATTCTGTTTCTAGACGAATTTTGGTTGACGTACTAAGCTATGTAAGTAGGTTCGAACCTGTGACAAGACAGTTTCCATTTAGAGATCGTGTTCAAAAATTACAACATAATAAGGAGAACTTTATCCAAAGAATCGAAATTCACTCGTTGTTTTTGAAGTTTGGGTACTCGTTCTTCCTCACTTCTGGGATAAACAGTTCGGTTCACGAACCTACTGCTTAACTCTGAAGGAGTTGCGGGGGACCTTGGAGATATAGAAAGAACGATATCTATCAGCGATACAACGGAGGCAGTTATCTCTAACCTTGATCTAAGTTTCCTCTCAAATTTCTCGAATGTTTGACCAATCTTTCCAAATCTTCTTTCCATCATTGCCGCGTTTTATAAGCGGCGACTACACAATAACCCCTTACTTGCGCGACAATACATATAACGCTGATGAAGAAGAGTACAATAGATACATTCTAAACCAGACAAGACTAAAAAAAAAAAAAAAAAATCAGAAAGCGCATACCTTTGCCAACGCCAAATCCTCATGGCTACACAATTCTGATCTACCACAAACGGTTACTTGTCAGGATCCAAATGAAATATGTACGGCGAGACATAATCTGTAAATTGATTTCCAAATCTGCGGGTTTCGGTTTCGTAAGCCTGCAGCACTTGAAACAGGGCCGAGTAATCCACTCGGTAAAAGGCCCCTTCTGCCCAAAAGCTACATTTCTATCTCTCCCAAAATCTAATCATTTGTTGTCAGTCACGAGGCCTTTGGAGCCTCCATTTTATGCTTGAGTTAGGAGAGAAACAAATTTTCCTCCTAGGCAGGTAAATTTAGTCTTACTTACGTCACTCTGACCGGTCTTTGTCTTTAATGCATTGTTTCCGCCCGTTTCGTCATTCTTGTACGATGGCAAAATCAACATGAAGGATTTCTTTATAACTAGTGAAAAACTGTAACAGTGATAAAAAAATTCTTCTGTGAATAGTGAATGATGATGAAACCCTTTTTAATTTTAATGCGCAGCTGACCAAATTTAAATTGTTGGCAGTATCCTCATTGTTATCAACACTGTACGAATTTCCACATAGAACCCATCTGGTAGTTCAGTATACCTTAGTTTAAGCAGACCACTAAGCTGATTAACAGCTCTCCTAGAGAGGGCTGGCCCGAAGGCTTAGATTTATTTGACGTGGCTAAGAACCAATTGGTTACCTAGCAACGGGACCCACAGATTATTGTGGAATCCGAACCACATTATAGCGAGAAATGAATTTCTTTCGCCAGAAATAAATTCCTCTAATTCTTCACTGGCCGGCTGGAGAGTCGAACGCGGGGCCAGCAGAGCGCCAGCTGAGAACGGTACCCGCCCGTCCAA
Organism: Macrobrachium rosenbergii; assembly: GCF_040412425.1. Classification (NCBI taxonomy): domain Eukaryota; kingdom Metazoa; phylum Arthropoda; class Malacostraca; order Decapoda; family Palaemonidae; genus Macrobrachium; species Macrobrachium rosenbergii. The sequence goes on from NC_089758.1 coordinate 6,027,537, forward strand.
TGAGGAACTAAGAATCTTCCGCTGAACAGAAATCCCAGACGGGGCAAAAGAGAAAAACAAAAGGAGAAAAATAACAAACATCTAAAAACAAGCGAAGAAACAAACAATTAACAAAGATATTTACGTACACGGGCTGCAACGTCAGTCAGAATACAGAAGAGCCGTACAGTGAGCTGGAATCGTCTCCAAATGAGCTCACCCCTACGTTCGTCGCCTTCCATACGTTATGAGCATTTCTTCACTCCTCGCAATACTGTATTGAGTATTTTACAAATGAATCATCTATTTAAACCTCTTACTTTTAAACACTTTTATACACCTTCTTACAGTCCTAGAAAAGACAAAATGCATTTGCATTAACAACACAAAATCTGTGCACTTGAACCCAAGTCTTGTGTGTACACTCCAGCAAAGAAAGATAATGAACCTGCTTCATAGCTGTCGAAAATAATACAGATATGATTGTCCTTATAAACACAATTCATCATGAAAATCCTGCGACGGGGATGACTTGTACGCTGTGATAAAAACAAAAGACGATCGGTTAAGGCTGTGAAGTAACAGGTAAACACTCTGGGCCGTCGAGAAATGTCCATATAGAACATAGCCAGTCTTAACAAATTAGGCTTTCTTTTGTTGTAAATAATGTTATAAATGTTGAAACATGGTATATATATATATATATATATATATATATATATATATATATATATATATATATATATATATATATATATATATATATATAAATAAAGAAGAAAGAAGCTAGTATCTGTAACACAACACATCCTACACCAGCATTTACAACGGGATGCCACTCGATGGAATTTCACACTCAGACGCAGCGCTAACTGGGAACTGACGTCATCAAAAGGGTCACAAATGAAGAGGCTGACTTTTAGGAGGACAAGAGGGGTGTCTTTTTAAATAGTACGTAGAACATTTGCTCACATAATCAGCAACATAAATGTTGCCTTAATTGACTCAATTCGCCAAAAATAAAGGAGGGGAGGGAGGGAGTGAATGGAATTCTGCAGCATCAAATAAACTGAAATGTCAGTTAGATTTTCACTGTTCAAGGGTCTTAGTAATATACCGTAAACAAAGTTCTTATGATGAGATTATACGAAGTTCCACATCGCCTAATTTTTGTTCTGTAAATTCTTGAGTCGACTAAATCAATTTATGGTAGCAAATTGTACCTCTTCGCGAGCCCTCGCCAGGTCTGAAAATTATATAATTTGGGGTTTGTATATGAAGGAGGTCTCTCCACAAATTTCAAGGGAGCGGGCAAAAACACGAAACGTTTTACAAATTGACCTTTCTTTCTTGTAATCCTGGACGGAAGCAACTGTCAGATTCTGTCTGTACAACTCGCTCTATCATATGCTTCTGTCTATGTGATTACAGAAATATTACAGGAGGCATAAACGATCATTACTGCCATGACTGATTTACCAAATCCGTTAGAATAACATCAGAATAGGAGAGGGTAAGTCTCACCTCTAGGGACCAAGTTTCCTTCATTCTGCAATGTTATTTACAGTCTCTCTCTCTCTCTCTGAGAGAGAGAGAGAGAGAGAGAGAGAGAGAGAGAGAGAGAGAGAGAGAGAGAGAGAGAGAGGGGGGACCGCAAGTTTAAACGTGAAGTTAATTACCCGTAGACTATCGTGGTTACACACAGACGAAACAAATGTATGCACACTGCGCATTCTTACCAGTATTGTTATATCGATAGTTACTATTGTGAAGTTCTCAATCTCAATTATTCTCTCGCAAATTTTCTAAATAGTTAAGAACAGAAATACTGAAATCTATTTAAAACATAAATAATAAACTTTAATTAACGCCTGATATCAGTTAATATTTTCTTGGCAACATTCAATTTCAAGTACAGAAGACAATGAGAATCTCATCCTAAAGCCCCTTTCTAGCCCAGGCTTGAATAAAACATAGAAAAGGGGACAAAAGTAAGAAATTGGCAGAAACTGAACCGTATAACCCCATGAGGATTACCAATTTCAACAGGAGTGCATGTAGGAAGAAGAGTCTTGGCGGGTTTTTCTGAGTCACACAATGGAGGAAGGATAGTTCGTCATCACCTATGGAACTGAAGTGTACCTCTTGACTGACTGACTGATTTAGGGTTCTCTGGCACCGTGAAACCAAAGGTCACTCACACCGTCTGTACCTCCAGAAGAAGCCGGTTGCTATCTTGCACGGTGGATAATGTATCCACTTAGAGTACTCTAGATAAAACTATGCTGGGTGTGATAAGCGTCTGGGCATCGCTATTTTTCTTGTTGTTTTGAACTGACACCGTTTTGCTGAGTAGCCATTGACCGGAACTCTCTCTCTCTCTCTCTCTCTCTCTCTCTCTTCATGGTTAGCTAAGGGCCATTCAGAGTCTTTGAAGGTGAATCAATGTAAAACTTGGCAAGAATGATGTACTGAAAACAATCATCACATACTGACATGATGACAGTGACAGAAAAAGGACCTTGAAATATTAAAGAGGTTTATGAAATAACCAAAAGAAAAGAAAAAATGGTGAAACTTGTGAAATAGGGATGCTGAACATTAAAGTAAAAAGTATAACAAGCAAGGGAAGCAATACAAAACAAGTACATCATAATTATATGACAGTTTAACGATTGCAAACCATAAAACAATTGAGTCATTCAAACTGACCTTAATAGATATCCAATATGCTGATGCTGGGAGTTAAGCAAAAGATATGAAAATGAGTCATAAAGTGATAGCAAACGAGGTGTATATGTATATGTATATGTATATGTATATGTATATGTATATGTATATGTATGCACACACAATATATATATATACTATATATATGTAAACATATATATATATATATATATATATATATATATATACACATATATTTTATATATATAGGCTACATAGTGTCTTAGAAGTTCAAGGTTAATACATGAGAGCAAGCAACTTAGTGTTAGTACTCAGAATACTCTGCTAATTACACATAGACACACTGACATACAGACACACACACATATACACATTCATACACACACACACACACATATATATATATATACACATATATATATATATTATATATATATATATAAATGTATGTTTACGTGTATGTGTAACAGACGAAGTATTCTCAGTACTAACACTAAGCAACTTGTGTCTCACTGTTAATAATTAACCTTGAACTTCAAGACTCTATCACACAAAAGTCACTTAGGCTTCGACCCACTGACGGCGCACAGCCCTCTAGATAAGTGAGAGATAATAACGACTTAATGCTCTTTTCCATGACAAAGTTTTAGAACGGACCCTAAAAACTATTAGTCGCACAAAAGCTCTTATGCAACTGAATGGACATGAATTGCGTGTATACCTGAGCATAATGAAACGTTCAGAGGAATACGAATTATTCAGGAGTAAAGAAACGTGACACTGGAAATAATCTATGATGAAACCGTAATAAGCAAAAACAAAAAAAGGAAAGTTTAGTGTTACTTGCAGAGGTGACTGACTAACAGCCTCTGTAAGCTAGAAAACTATGAATGACTAACCGCGTAGGATCCCGTTCTCTGTATACAAAATGACCAAGAATATTTTCCGCTTAGCTCATTAAAAAAAAAAATAAAATTGAAAGACACTTTTGTAAAAGTCCACGCACAAACACATCTTGGTTTTAAGTTAAGTACACCTTAGTTTAACCAGACCACTGAGCTGATTAACAGCTATCCTAGGGCTGGTCCGAAGGATTAGATTTATTTTACGTGGCTAAGAACCAACTGGTTACCTAGCAACGGGACCTACAGCTTACTGTGGAATCCGAACCACATTATGACGAGAAATGAATTTCTATCACCAGAAATAAATTCCTCTAAGTCTTCATTGGCCGGTCGGAGAGTCGAACGCTGGGCCGTGAGGAGCATTTCACCTATGACCCAATGTGATGTCCTTGACCTCCCGTTTACCGTTGACGTCACAATTCGTCCCTAGAACTGGCGGAAGTCAATTTTTCCTCATTCTGAGAAAATAGACTTCAAAGATTTTGATGTCATCTAGAGCTTCTCATTGACTCATCTTTCGTGGACATTTTGTTGGAAAATCTGACAACGCAGAAAGCTTCAATTTTGATATGTTATCGAGTATCAAACACTGAGACAACTTGACTGGAAAACTCAAAAATATACAAAAAATATACGCCAATTCGTCAATAGAATAGAATATAGGATTTAGGCCAAAGGTCAAGCGCTGGGACCTATGAGGTCATTCCGCGCTGAAACAGATATTGACAATAAAAACGTTTGAAAGGCGTAACAGGAGGAAAACCTCACAGCCGCACGATGAATCATTGTTGGAGAAGGTGGAAAGTCAAATGGAAGAAAGAGACTATGAACGGAGGTACAGTGAAAGGAATGAAAGAGGTTGCAGCTAGGGGCAGAAGGGACGCTGCGAAGACCCTAAAGTAATGCCGACAGTGCATCAAATGAGGTGCACTGACAGCACTACTCCCCTACTTTCTGGAAGTTTATCCTTTAGTCTAGTGGATTCATTTGTGTGTTCCGTGTAACAGTGGGCGGACCTTCAACTATATAGAAAAATCTGTGGAGTGCTAAAAAGTTAAGTATACCTTAGTTTAACCAGACCACTGAGATGATTTAACAGCTCTCCTAGGGCTGCCCCGAAGGATTAGACTTATTTTACGTGGCTAAGAACCAGTTGGTTACTTAGCAACGGGACCTACAGCTTGCTGTGGAATCCGAACCACATTATACCGAGAAATGAATTTCTATCACCAGAAATAAATTCTAGGCCGAACAAGAGGAAGGTGGTGAGAGGAAAGCAAATGAAAACAGCCACCGTTCAAGCAGTTATGTAAGCAATTATATACTCAGATAGTACTGTAGATACCTAGGAGTAATATTTCACGGAACAAGTAATTTAGGGAGACCCAATGACATATCTGACCTACAGTATTTCTTACGTTGAAGTACAGGAGAGAAGGAAGCTGGGGCAGACCCATTTTCTTGTCTATTCTTAATAGTCTGAAGACATATTTTATACCAGCGCTCTGTAGTGTAATTGTAAATCAGGTTTCCTTATCCGTGGGGGAAACTAAGATTTGCGAAACATCATAATTACTGCAAAACCTAATACTGCTGAGAACCTAGTTCTTCCTTTCGATGACAACAGTGGTATGGCAGTGAAAATGATACATATAACTGAAGGAATTAGTTTTTTGAGAGCTGAAAAAAAAAACGAAAATAAGATATAACTTATCCCTGAATGCCATCACTGCTGTCAAGTATTTTCGATCTACACTCATCTTAAAAAATCACTCTTTTTCACACTCGAATGGTTCTTAATTTGTGGAAATTTGAACATCAAACAACATATCCTTAAATCCTAGAATACAATTACTTTCTACAACACTGAAGTGGTTGTTAGGCATCTCTACCATGTGCAGATTAGAAAAGAAAAGACAACTAGTATCCTAAACCTTTTCATTTTATATTTGTCATGTATTCCCCAGAAGGACATCTGGAAACTAATGCATACTAAACTTTTGTGTATCTATGAATATGAGACTATTGTGCACAAATGCTTATTCTTCTAAGCAGAAATGAAACATTAAGAAATCTTTCCTGCTTCTCTTTCTATTTGAAGGACGTAAAATCTGAATCTTTACTTTATTAATACATTGAATTTGGAAATTAATAAAAGCAATCATTTTAAGCGTAGAAATAAACAACAGAACTAAAAATGAAAATGGAATCATCGTTTGGCCTTGGAAGGGTAAAATATTGTTTAGTAAAAGATAAATACAAACAGAAATACAACAAATCCGAAAAGGTGAATACTGAAAATTATTTTAATACCAATTGTTCGGAAAAAAAAACGAAAATTGTAGGTCAAACTGGCATGATGAGAAACAATTTTGAAAAAAAAAAGTTTATTTTTTCCACTGTTTATTATTCTTAGTCTATGTTAGTGACTTCTAGTAAAAGAGTTTCAACTATCATCTAACTAGCAATGTTAAATTATTTTCAGTATTAAAATAATAAAGATGTGGCAATTTGTATCCCTTAGATCAAGTTGGCAGCAAAATATAAAGAGATAAAGAAAAACTGTAAGAACGAAGAGATGAATAGGTTTTTCATATATATATATATATATATATATATATATATATATATATATATATATATATATATATATATATATATATATATATATGTGTGTGTGTGTGTGTGTGTCTTGTATTGTATATGTATATATATATATATATATATATATATATATATATATATATATATATATATATATATATATATATATATATATATATATATATATATATATATAAAATGTAATAAACACAATGCCCTCTTGACTTAACGAATTCATCACACTTTCTGAATATACTTGTCACTACAAAGCCTTAGATCCGTATTGATATAAAGTCATGCTGATGTCCGTAGCAGGATTCGAACCCCCATCCACGTGGTCAGGTTGACAACCTGACGCCGTTCTGATACTCCGTATGCGGGTTCGAATCCTGCTATGGACATCAGAATTACTTCACATTCTTGTATTTGGACCTAAGGCTTTATAGTGACAAGCGTATCTAAAAGATGTGAAGAATTAAAGAAGTTAAGAGCGAACTGCTGCTTATTACAATTACATACAAATACATACATACAAACATATATATATATATATATATATATATATATATATATATATATATATATATATATATATATATATATATATATATATATATATATATATATATATATATATATATATATATATATATATATATATATATATATATAATGGAAACGTACACATGGAAACGTGTTTCACAGAAACAAATTTCTGACTCGCCACGGGCCCGAACCCCTTATCTTTCATGTGTTCATTTCCATCAGATCTCACAGTGAAAGGTATAAGTCGAATGAAATGTTAGCAATTCGAGCGCTAATGGGTGGGGGAGTTGATTAAAATTTGCTAATATGTTAGGCCCCAGTCGCCTGCCCGGGAAAAACCTCAGGTACGCATTACTTAGGTTCCAATTCCTTTTATGACCCTTACGTCCGAATTGCTAATGCCTTGGACTCTCACTCGAAAGACCGGGGTTCGGTCCTGTGGTGAGTCAGATATTATATATATATATATATATATATATATATATATATATATATATATATATATATATATATATATATATATATATATATATATATATAATATATATTAATATATATATATATATATAATTTATAAATACATACATACATAACAGACACATATATGTACTGTATGTATATATATACATACAATATATATATATATATATATATATATATATATATATATATATATATATATATATATATATATATATATATAAAGGCTGTAACTTGAAGCGAGTCATCACGATCACAGAGAGATGACGACGATACCGTATCATTGAAAAACGACATCAGTCGCAACTTTTCAATTCAAAACTTTACAGAATCGTCATGAGCAACCAAATGCTGAACGTCTTATTAAACGGAAGCCGAATTTTCCACAAATCGAACAAATGACGCAACTAATCCGAACAGGAATTGATTAATTGAAGTTTCCTCCTCAGTGATCACTGACTGGATCATCACTCAAGGAGCATCGAATGCGATCACTCACACAACTTGATGAAAAAAAAATCTTTCGGACAAAAGATCGCTATTTACGTTAATGAGCGTAAACTGAGTTTTTGAAAGATCGTTACTCAAGAGCCGAGAATTTTTGGAATTCATTAGGAATACGTGAAGATAAAATCTGAGCTAAAAATTGAACGATTTTCTGACTTCTGAGTGAACATATTTGCGAGAATGATCTTGAAGAGGTCGACAAAATACGGCGCACTAACAAGAAAGAATAGAAGGTAGGCACTAACTACAAGGCTCACCAATGCACAGATTAAAGTGAAGCGAAGGAGGTTTTCAGAACCAATGCTCCGAAAGAGCAGCGATAAAAAAAAGAACAAAACCTATTAAATAAGGAACACAAATCAATTGAAATCATAACATTACATCATGTGTGAGAAAGGTTTCAAAAATCCACCTTCTTTGTAACTTCAACTGAGAAAGTAAGTAAGTATACCTTAGTTTAACCAGACCACTGAGCTGATTAACACCTCTCCTATAGGGCTGGCCCGAAGGGTTAGACTTATTTTACGTGGCTAAGAACCAATTGGTTACCTAGCAACAGGACCTACAGCTTATTGTGGCCATAAGTAATAAGAAGCCACTGATAATAAATTTAAGGCATATTCAACGGAAAGGAAAAGAGGAAAAACCAGTACAACAGAAAATGCCACCGAATGTGTAATTATTAAGCATATATTTCACACCGTCGTTCTTGAACGTATTCAACAAAATACCCTTTCGTTTGCGACTACATGAGAATGCAAATAACAGTCGAAATGATAGCAACATCTCAATCATTCTTTGAAAGAAAAGGGTCGTCACTAACCGTGCCAGATCTTTTGAAAGCAAATTAGGCTATCTAAAATACTATAATAAAAATAACCGTCAACTGCATGTCAGACGCCCTGCAACAAATTAGAAGTGAAAATTGCGACTATGCTTACGCGAGGATCATTTCATAGTACGGACGTTTTAAGTCTCGAGTAAGCCAGCCTTTACGCCCTTCTAGAAACGAAACGTCGAAAATTACATTTTCCTTTCGAACAGTCAAAGAGAAAGTTCTGTAACTGCGCAGAAACCATTAGAATACTTACGAAGGTTTTCAATGAGTTGAAAATCCTCTTGATATATCCTTATAACGGCGGAGCAATATAAAAAAAACAGAATTACTAATATTATTCCAAAAAAAGCAGAGACAAGTAATAACAAGTAAAATTTGAGCCGAATTTTCTTCGGCGCGATCGAGTTTTCTGTACAGCCGCAAGGCCACCGAAAATAGATCTATCTTTCGGTGGCCTCGGTATAATTCTGTATGAGCCGTGGCCCATGAAACTTTAACCATGGCCCGGGGTGGCCTGGCCTATACCGTTGCAGATGCACGATTATTTCTCACTTTAACCTTGAAGAAAATAAAAAAATCTATCTTTCGGTGGTCTCTGTATAATTCTGTATGAGCCGTGGCCCATGAAACTTTAACCACGGCCCGGTGGTGGCCTGGCCTATATCGTTGCCAGATGCACGATTATTTATAACTTTAACCTTGAAGAAAATATAAACTAGTGAGGCTAGGGGGCTGTAATTTTGTATGTTTGATGACTGGAGGCTGCATGACCAACACAGCAATTTGCAGCCCTCTAGCCTCAGCAGTTTTTAAGATCTGAGGGAAGACAGAAAAAGGGCGGAGAGAAAAAAATGCGGACAGAATAAATTGCGGACGGACAGACAAAGCTGGCACAATAGTTTTCTTTTACAGAAAACTAATAAATTTGGCGAAATCAAAAGATTTGACGTTACTGCTGAATTCCACGAGTCGAAGGTATAAGCCAGTATATCTTAGTTTTACCAGACCACTGAGTTGATTAACAGCTCTCCTAGGGCTGGCCCGAAGATCAGACTTATTTTACGTGGCTAAGAACCAACTGGTTACCTAGCAACGGGACCTACAGCTTATTGTCGAATTCGAACCACATTATAGCGAGAAATGAATTTCTATCACCAGAAATAAATTCCTCTAATTCTTCATTAGCCGGCCGGAGACTCGAACTCAGGCCTAGCGAGTGCTAAGCGACTACTCTACCGACTCGCCTAACGAGGAACTGTCGAAGGCAAGGTCTATAGATTAATCTATAGACATTGGTCGAAGGTATAAAATCCAAATCTTTGCATGAGTCATAAAATGTGATGTTTTCCATCATATCGATGTGAATTATCGTAGGTCTATATGTTATGTAGTCGAAAGTACATTGCTGCTACAGAACTGAAAATAAATGAACCGAGATCATGAACAGCGTCCTTCAGCCATTCTATAGTATGCTACTATATTGAAAAATACGAAGATATGATACCATTATAGAAAAATACAGTGTATAACATAATTCAATCAACATTTCTTTTATTGAAACGATGCAGAACCAAGTGTTAAGACCCAGAAATACTTTCTATCCGTATTTCAATCCTGAAACCTACAGTAACAGACATTACATACGGATCATGTCGTGTCTTCATGAACGGTGTTCGTCTCTTTCTTATCTTATCTTTTTCTTTATCCATCTCGGCTTATTTCATTTTTCACTTGCCAAACTGAACGTCACTCCATACTGCTGTACCGAGCGCGAGATTTCTCGCTCTCTTTCAGCAAATTTCTGAATGAATGATGCCTACCTCGCCTGTGCGCTCTTGTCCTCATTAAAGGCACAAGAGGAAGACAACGAAGAGAAAGAAGCGAAGCTCTTAATTGTTGATTCTCTTGTTTGGGCGAAATTGCGACCACAAAGAGAATGCGAAAAACTTCATCACCAGCAACAAAGAAGAATTCCCTTAGGTGTCTCTTCGAGGAAATTATGCTTTGGGGGTAAATTAAACTAAAATCTGCGACCAGGCTTCAGAAAGTATCGGGAATGGTATCAAGATCACGAAGACACAAGTAAAAATGCGCCCATGTTTCTTCGGCGCAATCGAGTTTTCTGTACAGCGTATATACTGTATGAAACTCTCGATGTGCTGCAATATGAAACTCTCAGCTACGATCGGGCATCGCTCAATTGCTCCCCAGACGCGGTCAAGTGAAAGTGCGTAGGCGACGCCTCCGGAATTGGACTTGGCCTGGCCAGACGCACGAGCCATGGCTAACCTTAACGTTAAATAAAATAAAAAAAACTACTAAGGCTAGAGGGCTGCAATTTGGTATGTTTGATGATCGGAGGGTGGATGATCAACATAACAATTTGCAGCTCTCTAACCTCAGTAGTTTTTAAGATCTGAGGGCGGACAGAAAAAGTGCTGACAGACAGACAAAGCATCTCAATAGTTTTCTTTTACAGAATACGTCGAAGTTAATTATTACACAAACCCCTCAGCCAACAACGACACCAGATTACCCAGGAGGGTCAAGGAAGTAGTCCACGACGCTGCCATTATTGCATGGCCTACGACATTATTATTATTATTCGAAAGAATCGCGCATTCATACATCACTTGCCGTGATAAGGAGGGTGAGGAAGAAGAAGGTTATAAAAGGTTTGGAGGAAGGCGAAGGGAACTGGGGTAGACCTAACAGCACTTGCTTATCAAAGTAGCTAGAAAGACCATGGAATTGCTAAGAGAGCGTTCACATAGAGTACTCGTACATGACAGAGTTAAATCAGAGACGAGAAAGAAGCCGTCAAATGCTGATGGAAAAAAATTAAATAAGGAGAAGCAAATCGAAAACATATATGTATACATGCACAAATGATCAGCAGTTGAGAATAATTCGGCATGTTTATTTTAATTCGCCGACGGAAGCTTGCCAGTGCGCCATGGAGCGAGGGCGAACAACAGGCATTCAGTCGCTCTTCATGACTGCAAGCATTCTTCGGAGTTTGCAAAGATGTCGGGCCAAAATGAGCCATCGTTTTATCACACGTTTCTTCAATGACTCCTTTCTTTCAAGGGCTCCAGCCACAGCGAATCTTTTCCGTCAACGATTCCAGACCCAGATTACGGAAGAAAAAAAATCAAACAAAAACTCGTAACATGGCCGCTACCATCCAGATAATTATAACATTTCCACCTTCTCATGCTACTCTAAACCTCTGCGCACAGACAACCGCTGCATTCAAAGTAAAACCCTTGGGCACTGTGCGTACCCATCTTTATAGCCTTCGCTTATCATTCTTGCCGTTCCTTTATTCACTAGGTGCCCGCCACAAATATTATGATCAGGTACTTACTACCAGATGCTGTTGCCCTCTACTGCCACATTTATTTTAGTTAATCAGCTAAATATTTTTCAGTAAAGATACCCTTTTTAATATATATTATATATATACATAAAACTATATATATACACACATATATATAGACAGATAGATAGATATTCATATATATATATATATATATATATATATATATATATATATATATATATATATTGAGTATTATTTTATTCATTTAGTTTCTTGGAGCCATCCCAATTTCATCAAGAAGTTTAGTTGGGTCTACCCCAACAATTCTGCTCTCCTCTGTAATTCATTTTCCAAATATTTGTACCTTTCTCTCTCTCTCAACAAACACAGCTGAGTGTAGCTCAGTGGTAGCGCACTGATACCGCCTACCAGTTGACCCAGCTGTGAAAGGGAATCTGCGGCACCTGGAATAGAATATAGAAATTAGGCCAAAGGCCTACCGCTGGGTCTTATGAGGTCATTCAGTGCTGAAACGGAAATTGAGTCAATTAGGAGAGAATGGAAAGTTAGATGGAAGAAAGAATATGAACGGAGTTACAGTAAAAGGAATGAAAAGAGGTGCAGCTAGGGCGGGGCCGAAGGAACGCTGCAAAGATCCTAAAGTAATACCTACAGTGCACCGCATGAGGTGCACTGACGGCACTATTCCCCCTACGGGATAGTGGCCGAATGACATCCTCCCTCAATAGTTGCTGGGGATCAGAAAAGGCTCTACTCCTCAGGCGTTCCTTTCTCCAAAGGCTAAAATTGAGTCCATCACTCGAGAAACATGCCATGCGCCATTGTTTCGAATTTGACTAAATTGTCATTAATAATAAATGATTTTCAAATCGCAACAACATCGTTGTTTATGACGCTGAGACCTTAATTTCTTTTTCTTTGTATAAGTTATGCCTATGTAACAATTTCTCGAAATAAAAGTTTATTAGTTTTGAGACATTTGCAAAAGTCAGCGGGTATAATTTTCTTTTCCCCAATTCCAGAATATTTGCCCCAGAATGTGTTTTACCACTTTTTTTATGGTGGGGAAATAAAATTCACAAGATATTGTTAGTGTTGTTACCTAAAGTTATTATAAAACGCGTATGGTAATAATAAAAGAATTTGCTCCAAACCTCTACCAATTTTTCCTTTCAAAAAATTTCCAGACCTTATTGTTACAATAGTTAATAAACATCAATAAACATTAAAAATCATGTTATGGAGTATGTTAATATAATAATCGTAACAAACCTGTTAATAATGATTAATGATGAAGAAGAGGTGATTAATGAAAAATATTCCAAAAATTTCCAAAAGATTAATAGTGATAAATAGTTAGTAAACATTTACATACATCGAGTATATTGATACTAATAATTATAAAATACTGTAAATAAAGATAAATGATGAAGATAACAGTGAGTAATGCCAAATAAACATTAATGCATGAAAATGTATGGATAATGGATGGCAAAAAAATATTTTTACTCACCAAATTACTTGTCTTGTTTATTACTTTTGCTGAGCAGTCGGCTGTATTAATTCATACACAGGCTGGGGCCATCAACATGTGGCGGGGAGGGGCAATGCTGAAAAGCTACGCCACAATTTGCGTTTGTGGTCCGCAAAGCTGACAGGAGACGAGGACATGCCAATGTCCTTGGCGACACACACCTAGCCATCGTCACAAAGTTTGGCAGTTTTCAAGGCATTGGAAGCAGCAGATATTTCTTCACAAGGTGCCTTTTGTTCTGTTTCAAGGTGAGAGACATTTGTTCCAGCCTTCCTCCCATCAACGAGAACTTGCATGAGCTGTCCACAATTGTCCCCGAAATCCTTCTTCACAGGGCGATAACCAATATATGATGGCGATTGAATCTCGTTGTAATTATTTTAACTTCACCACGGCGACAGCAGGCTGGCTGACATGCATCCAATTACGGTATTTTTCGTCCAATTGTGTCTTTACGGGGGTAGGCTTGTGGCTGGAACAAACGGGCAGAAGTTGTGTTCATGGACACAGTTCAGAACAGGCTACGTATTTTCATAATTTTGGAGTTTGTTTTGTTTTATGGTTATTTGATTTATGAAATTTACGCTATCAAGCCAAGTAGCCTACTAAGCACTTTCGGACATTCAGCGCTTACGACAAGACAGTTTAAAGACGGAGTTGGTGTGGTTGGACAGCAAGATAAAGAGATCCAGAACCGGTGAAGTGCACGCATATAAAGGTAGTACTGGAAGAAAATCCAATTTGCACTTAGAAGTAATAATTATGAGAAGCTGGACAGCAAGACTGAAGAAATGAAGCACGATTGGAGGTAAAGGAAAAGGATAAAAAGTGCTGGGGACAGAAAGGCGCTCATACACCCTCAGTAAATCTTACAGTAAATCACATGAGGCTCACTTACAGCATTAACCCTCCTAAATAATATTGGGGTTGGTGCCCCCTCAGGTTCTTTACTGTTGTTCCTCCCTCAGACACTTTTTCATAGCAACTTGGGTACTCAGAGCGATTATTGCACAAATGGAGAATAAGTCAGCCTCGCAATTACTGCTTTCCTTGGTAGAACTAATCATTAGCTTTACGTCGGGTATTTCCTTTAAAATTGACTTTTCCTATTGTATTATGGTTGCTTATCAAGAATTTATCGTTATTTTTTGTCGGTCGACGGTAATTAACCTGTAATTAACCTCAGAACTGATAATGTTGTTGTATGCTGGCCATCTTGGAATGCTATCGCGCATGCGCAGTTAGAGGGGAACTTTTGGTAAAAAGTGGTTTCCTTTATCGGGGTGGCGGAGCCCCCGGCTAAGAAACACGGCCTACCATCTTAGGTTAGGTTAGGCTACGTTAGGTTAGTATGGTTCCTTTTATGACAGATTCCTTGGCCAATCCCTTCTTGAGCATATGGCTCCCTAACGACTTTCGTATCGCGGAACCGTCCCATACAGTCCGTGTGGAACAGTTACTTAGAAATACCCTTTCCTTACCCTTGAAGGTAACAGTCTAGCCCAATGCTCACATCTTAGCTCATTCAGCCTTAGCCTAGATCGCTTCCTCTTGGTGAATTCCCTACGAATATTTCCGTCGAGGTGTGTTGTCTTCAAGAGTCGTTGGCCCCCAATCACCAATATTCCTTGAAGATCACGTTAATCGCCTCATCCCAACTTTGATAGAACACTGATGAGAGTGGCTCGCTTGCCCATACATATGGGACTGCTAGTGGCACATTCTGTATTACTGTCACTGTGATAGGGATGTACCCTCTCGTCATCTGAGGTGTCACTGTCACTATAGTCGTAGAAATCACGAGATCTCTTGCATTTCACATTACAACCCGTCCCAGTAATTTTACTTTCCTTTAATATCACTACTCGCCCTTTTGCTCTTCCTTATTACGACACTGCCTTGCTCAGTATCAGCGTTATCACCAGGGTCTATTACCGGAGAAGGCTAAAATCATCATTATCATCATCATCAGAACACGAAACATCATCCAGTAGCCTATAACTTTACTTTGCCATAGAAGCCACCGACCCACAGGGAGATTATTTCCCTTTTTACTTTATTTCACACAGCCTGCACCGGCCAGGCCATATCGCATAATTCCACTGGACCTACTTTATCTAAACTCATTATGGTGGTATTATTATCGGTCGATGATTAATAATACCGCCGGTAATAACGATTAAGTTTATTCACGGTACATTTCGTAAATGATTGACTCCCCCGACAATAACAAATGTGCTGACTGGCTGGCCAGCAGCTCGGTGTACAGTACAGTAGGGTTCTCGAGTAATTAGAATCCTTTATAACGGCCCTCCACAAAAATGGTTCATAGATTGTATGTCCCGCCACTTGCCAAATAACATTACTCTCGATGACAAGAATTCCTTGTGATCAGTCACTCGTGTTAGGCGAAAAACGCTTTGAAGACCAGAATGAAGGCGGCCCGTAGTATTATTTTGTTTGCCAAATTTTTCTCGGATGTTTAAGGAGATCCCTGTTCTAACCAGAATTTCGTAGCGAGTAACGCATGTTTCTCGAGAAATGGACTCAATTGACAACTGTCTTTGTAATGAACTTGTTAAGGGTTTTTCCTCAAATGGTACTAGTGTTGCAAGTCCCATTCATTCTCTAGACTACACTATCATCCCAGTAACATAGGCTCTCGTAATTCTAGCGGCTCCAGGTGAGTTTTAATTTTTATAGTGTTAGTACAGTATTTCTACTGATTGTTAAACAAATAGCATTCAATTTTAGATTGATTAACTATTGCCAGCAGACTTATGCTTTATAATATATTTGAGGGGCGAATAACAGTTTTAAAACAACAACTATTATTTTTTTAGCTTAAGCTAAGCCTATAAGCATGTAGGCTACAGTAGATGCACAGGAACATCAAAGGTGCTTATGTTATCACACGGGCCTGATTGTTTGAAAGTGTGAACGGGAAATTTTTAATTCAGAGAAATCGAATAAGCACTTAAACAAGTAACAATATTATTCATTTTGTAAATACATTGATCAGTTACGTTATTATTGCTATAGGACAATTACTATGTTTTCGTAGAATTAGCCAAAAATACTGTAGCCTACATGCATATAGGCCTACCTTACGCTAAAAAAAATAATAGCTGTTGTTTTAAACCTGTTATTCGCCCCTCAAATATATCATAAAGCATAACTCTGCTGGACATCAGCCTTTTTCACCTCCGGCGCAGTGTTTGAACAAAAGAAACCAGATCTAGAAGCTCGATGGAATCAGAAATAACGTCGCTCAGTGCAGATGCTAACGTTCTTAAGCATTTAATTCTTGAGTTAAACTCGACTCCTCTCAGATATCGCATATTTTTCCAAGTATCAGTAACTTAGCGATAAATGTTTATGGCCACAAGGCACATCGTCATCGCCTTGAATGCCGTTGCCTCTGTGAGACGCCATCCCTTTGTGCATACTCGGGACTCATTATTTCTGTTTGTCTTAGATGTATTATGAATCCCACTTCTTTAGAAATATGATGCGTTCTGTTACGCAGGCTTTGTAAATCTTGTGATGTTCTACACACACACACATTATATATATATATATATATATATATATATATATATATATATATATATATATATATATATTTATATATATATCTTTTTCTTCTTTTCTTTTAACGTGCTTTTATTCCCATTTTTGTATGGGGTACGCACGATGCCTTCTTTTTGAAGGACTTTTTGATTTGGCTTTGGGGTAGACCTGTGGTCTCGATCGGCTGCCCTGCCTGACATCGCTTAGACCCCGGTACATATGTTTCATGTATCATACCCGACCCAACGCCCTTTCTTCCCAGCAGCGAGAAGTTATTGCGCGGGTATGGCGAGAGTTCGAGACGTGTGAGATGTTTGTTATGTTTTTTTAGAAGGTGTTGTAGTGGCTTTGTTTTGTGTGTGTATTTAGTCTGTAACATCCATTTGCTTTTTAAGCAAACCTATCCGTTGATTACATATATAATCCTGGGATGTATATATATATATATATATATATATATATATATATATATATATATATATATATATATATATATATACATTATACATATACAGCATATATATACATTATATATATATAAATTATATATACCCATATATATATATATATATATATATATATATATATATATATATATATATATATATGTTGACATTGAAATGAGCAACGTTGGGTCTGGTCAATTCTTGGGTGGGCGACTAAATATAAAAAGCAAGATGCAAATAGTACTCGTGCCCTTCGATCATCAGCGGGGTAGCAGGGCATGGACTGTCAACCTTACCTCGAGACTTTCTGAGACCGGACGGCAGCGGCCTACTGAAGTCACCCCTTCGAAAGCATTGGTAAAATATTTGTACACTAGTGTACACTTACTATTAAAAATGACGGTAATCAAAGAGAGGGTCGAGATGGCAAGTCATGACACTAAGAATGTTACGTACCGTCCAGAGCATCGATCCATATTACTGCACCGTCATCCTGGTTCTGTGTACCTATAAATGAGCCGGTGGTGCAAGAGGAGTGTTTGGTGAAGAATATCACCCTTCCCCTTTCAGAAAAAAAAAAAAAAAAAAAAAAATAAAAAAATATATATATATATATATATATATATATATATATATATATATATATATATATATATATATATATATATATATATATATATATATATATATATATATATATATATATATATTGTGTGTGTGTACGTATGCATGCATCCGTAACTTGTACTCATAAAGAGGATATGTGTTATTCTTCCGTTCTTCGACAGCGTATACAGATGATGTTGTTAGCATCATATACTCTGTCCCCTGAAAGATGGTTTAGGCTGTTTATATGCCGTCAACCTCTGATACTGCGCGAGGGTCACCCAACAGCGAACAAGCGAGGCTCAAGTTGATTAACGCGGGGCAGTGACCCTGGTAGTGCCGTCAATATTGACTCTTGGGTCACGTAGTCTGCAGGGAGAGTTTGCTGTTATTGTTATTTTGTATTTCCAGATATGGGACTACAAGGAAGCTTTAGAGAATAAGCATCACTTGCAACGTAAACTCCATCTTAATAAGTATCTTGTTAACAATGAAATTTTTTATTGAAATTTTATTCCTCGATTTATTTTCGTTAAGTTCGAGAGTTTTTGTAACCGGAAGCTAGCGGGTCATATCCTTTCCCCTAACAGCACTTCCTGATGGAAGACTTTAAATTTAAGTTACAGTTTAGGGGATGAAACTGATTGCGTTTTTACCCTTCTAAAGCTGTTTCTAATATTATCACAATTCTCATTTCCATGTAGAATAAACTAATTAGTCAATCCTTGAGGACTATTCTTAAGCAAAGGATTGTCCAAGGCGCGTTATTTCATTATACAGGTACTGTACAGTCGTTCATATTTCCGGTTGCTATCTCTATTGACTCCTCTTTCCCTGTCATTCTTAAGTCATTTCGTGTTCATTGTCTGGGCCATTCTTAGTTAAGTAGGAGGGTTGCATTTTTTGGGAACACGTGACTTAAACAAGTACTTGATTTTGTTTTGATTTGGAGAAGAAATTTCCTATATTCAAAATTCGTTAAGGCTTAAGACATCTACAATTATTGATTATTCCGCAAATTCTTTTCTTTTTATTTCTATTCAGATTCACTTATACACAGAGATAAAGAATGCCCATATGCTTAAAGTTCACGGTTTGCTGCAAGTTAGAACGATTCGATTAACAGCTATCTGACATTCTGA
>NC_089758.1:6796733-6861733 GCF_040412425.1 Macrobrachium rosenbergii
TGAAAATGTTTAATTCTTGTCGGGATGGAAACAATGTAACCCTTTATTAATTTGTGTTCATCAGCGACTTGTACTTACAGGAACAGGACATTTTTTTCAGAAATTCGGGAGACAACTTAAAACGGAGCATTTGGATAATCCTCCTGTGTACCTTGTCCACAGCTGGGTGGCATGTTCTCTTCTGCATGGCCTTCTTTTTCCTAAGATTATTGATATTCAAAATATTAATGTACTCATATTAATTACGGAAAAAAGACACGCAGCTGAATATTCTTAATCGAGGAAACGGGTAAAGTGGAGTGGAGTGGTGTGGGGGTTGGGGTAGGTGTAGGGGTCTCACCTTAAAAAGATATTCGAAGCTGGTTTCTCCAACAATGCCCAAAGTGAAGCCGTCGTGAACAGCTTGCGGTAAATCAGTCAGGTCGTCGATGGGTTTCTCAAAAGCGGGAGTTACCAACACGGCCGTTAACGTTCCCGAATATAGGACTGCAATCGAATGTATGAACAGATTTATTTCTGGTTTTTATGTGGATCAGTTTGCTGAAAATTAAGACTATGAAAGGAAAAGGTGTTATACGAAAGAACGTATTATTTTGCTGCTTAAATCACCACTCACTGCGCCTCCCCCCAAACACTGTTCACTATTTCACCCTCATTTCTTTTTTCTCATTTAAAGGCACCGTCTCACATCATACTGGAACTACAGTATATGTAAGCAAGTAAAGGACCATTTTACCCAAGGATTTAAAAATGTCAATACTGTGGAAGTTTCCAAGGCTACGACCACTGAAAAATAGAATAGGAAGTTTTGGGACATTCGTGCTATTAGGCAAGAACAACAGAGTATGACAGAAGTGTCTCATGGCATTCCTTAAAAACTCTGTAACTGACTCACTTCAGAAAGAGAAAAGCATGATCTGACAAAATTCACTGCTTTCTGTTTATCCGTTCCTTAACGTAAGAAAGCCAGCAACAACTGTTAATAATTCCATATTAATTCTGGGAGTGCAGCAGATCCCCTAACGCAGCTGGAAATTCTAAGCAGAAAGATGAAGGAAAGCTGGACATCATCATTTATTCATATACCCTCTCCCACCTATTATGTTGCTAAAACGATAAATTACTCTTTATTCCATTTTTCCCCCTAGGGTTCCACTCCTCAAAGGTGCGCTGCGAGACCCGCAAACTCAACTCATAATATATACATAATAATGCAGACAGATTTGTTTATGCAGCTTACTCCATATTAACTGTTTAATCCGCACAGTCATAGGACTCTGAAAAAGGAAAGTTTTTACATATTCTTCAACGACTTCATATTTTCGGTCCTCTGATACCAAGTGAGAGTTTATTATACAGTCTTGAAGCGGGAAATTTAAAGTCTTGAAGCATACATTCTAATTGCATCTTGCCTCGATTAACTTGAGGCCATCTGTTGCTATTCTGGTGTTTATTCATCCGTTGGCTGTATAATAAGCAGCAAGTCATTCAAACATTTCGGGCTCCCAGTCTTGATAGTTTGGAGTGTCATAACGCATTTTTAAGCATTATTCTAACTTTGATACGGAGCCAGTTCAACTCAAACAATACAGGAGTAATCCTGCCCTCGGGCACACCACCACTTCATTAATCTTGCTGCTCTATTTAGTATATTTTGCAGCTTCCTAAGTTGCAACTTCGGGAGATCATGACAGGCTGAGTTGCAATAGTCCACTAATTATGAATCACAATCATATATCTTTCTATATAGTTTTTCATTTACTAATTTATTTGTTTTTGCTTGCTTATTGTCTTATACCCGTCATAAAAATTTTATACAATTTAGCTGTAACAAAAACAAAATATTTCTGAACAAAAACATTATTTCTAAGATGACGGCTTGTAACTCTTAAACCATTTTATATTTGACCACTAAGAGGTAAATGATAGTCTGCTAGTACACCAAGTCACATAATCTGTCAGCGATCGGAACTCCATTACTGAAAAAATTTAAGAAAGGGAAACCACTTCATTCACGGTCCAAAAGATACAGTGCTAGACTGGCTCGCATTGCAGAGTTTGAAGCAAAGATAAACCCATCAAGACCGACACGAGAGCCTGCATCCCATCCCGACAATCGATATTTTTTCAAGAAACACGGACGAAAGCAACCAAACAACCCGTGAAAGCAGGAAGAGTTCCTCGTAAGGAGACAGTAAACCGCAAGCCCACGCCCACACAAATCCTCCTCACCACACCCCAAACCCCACCCTCTTACCTCCGACCTCAAAACCACCTTCCAAATTGGCTCGCCTTGCTCCTGTATCCCTTTCCTATCCTGAATCTGGCAAGGAAAAAGTGGATGAAATTGTAGTTTCTTCTGGAATTTAAGCTTTTCCTGTGGCAATTTTGATTAATGTCAGGAGTGAAGTAAATATAACTTTTCAAGAGGCAAAAACTACATCTACGATTTTCTCACCAATGCAGCATGCTTATTGCCGCTTCTAACTTCGGCAATCGTTTATCACTTTGACCGTTGCTCTGTTTCTCTTACGAATTATGTCCTTTTTCTGTTCGGCCATTAACGTCTAACGCCCGAAGTTTTGTATTATCGATTTGTCTTCCACTTAGGCTGTTACTACTTTTGGCTCCATACTGAAGGGGGATAAACAACGAAAAAATAATTATCACAATCTGCAGTCCTCCTTAAAGAGGCAAACATGGGCCAAGAGCCATTAAATATACTGACAGCACACAGTTCTCCACGAGAGACATACACAAAAACACGTCATCCCTTCAGTCGAGGCGAAAGAGACACCCTCTTCCTATTTCTATATCGATCCTTAACCACAAGAGGTCGATGCTTTATAGCTGCTGTATATGCCGCGAGTAAATGAAACACGGTATGAAACCTCCGTAGAATTTAAAAGCTCAGCTTTTTCTCGTACAATAACTTTTTCAATTTTCCCAACCGGCCATCTGCGACTTGCTGTCTCTCTTATTTTCCTACCAACGGGCACCTGGGGGTTTAACGGGGTTCCATTTCTACCTGTTGATCTTTTCATTTCACCTGACCACTTCTTATGCTTCCATACCATTAGTGTACCTCATTTTTATTCATGACCATTTCATCACTTCCAAATCATCGAACGGATCTTACGGGCTGATCTGTGAGCATGAGCTCGTGCTGGCTCAATTCCAGCTCAGTCTCAAACAACAACAATAAAAATAAATCTGAGTTCTGTAGTCATACCTGTGAGACAGCTACAAAACAATAGAAATTTTTATTTACTATCAGTCATCAATGCAAAATAGTGAAGCCCCAATCGGAAGCCAAGGTTTGCACCAGCGTAGTCTACAAATTCAATTTCAAAGGAGGAAAAGCAACTCTCCAACGAAACGACGTCGAATTAACCAGAAAATCCGTAAAAGGGAAGCAAGCTCTCCTAGATCTAAGGGCGCAACAACCAGTCATTTTACTTGTGACCACAACATTCAAACGTCGATACAACAATTGTTAAATAACAGGAATAATTTACAAGGAAAAATATTACAAAAAAAATACATAACACAGAGTGTAGTGTTTATAGGGGCCTGTAGACCATTACTGAATAACAAACAACGTAACATCGTTTTCCCGTCGAGAACATGAGTAACGTAACTGAAGTAAGTCTGACCTCAACCCGATGTTAGAGAACTATTTAAGGACCATGTTTCTCAATATTTTTCAGTAAATGCGGCTGAAAATGTAACCCTGTGTGTGTGTGTGTCGGTTTAAACGTACTTACCGAGTATGTTTAAACAGAAGAGATACCAGAAGAAGTAGGTAAATTTGTGCGACCAGTAACGAGAATCGATCAGGTTGTTCTGGGCGACCAGACTCCGAAACATGTTGAAGGTGAACGTTTCTAGGTTGCCCTCCACGTCTGTCCTTTGTAGGTATTTCTTCATGAACCAGTTTTCGAACGTCAACAGTGGGCCGATGATAAGGGTACAAAGGACTATGCAAATCCAGACCTGATCCAGATAAAAAAAGTTAATATGCAGGTGCAGACCTGATCTCAATAAACTGTCATATGTAGGTTATAAACAGATCCAGACCTGATCCAGATTACTGGATAAGATCATATGCACATCCCGACCTCATCCAGGTAAGTACTTGACAGATCCGGCCCAATCCCGACTGAATTACAAGGTCACGTGCAGAGCCAGACCTGATCTAGTTTACGTAAGATCAGATGAAAGGTCATATGCCAATCTATGCCGAATATAGATTTCATAGTAAACACTTATTCCCCTAATGAATTAAATGTTGCGACAAAAAACAAAATTTAAATCAAATACTATATCTTGATAAATTTACTGCAAAAAATCCGCAACTAAGTAAAAAACAAGCTCGAATAAATTAGTCAGAATAAAGAAAACAGTAAACAAAAATAACAATTACTCTTAAACAAGAATTATTCAAAATCTACTACTACTGTAGGTGAAAACTATAAAGAAGGTTTTGTTAACGACTACAACTAGAAATGTTTCAATGCGACACATTTCGATTAAGTTCTTCCACGTCATTGTTTTATGTATACAATTCCAGGCAGGAAAGTTTAACTACATTATATTGCTATACTTATTTAGAACTGCTAGAGTCAGTATTTTATATTACGGGATTTAAATTTAAATCTTAACGAGGACTAGAGTAATATAATTTCAAAAATTGAAAAAATAATGCATTTAGAGTGTTTTGGATTTTTATTTCCTGCTCGAACAGAAAATAAAACTATAAATTGATAAGAATATAAACATTTTTTCGACATAAATACGAAGTTCTAGTTTCTGGAGGATATTGCTTCATGTTTGTCCGACACGGTAAAATAAAACTCAATAAAAACGAAAACCGTAAAGATAATATTTAACATTAAAAAAAAGTACATAAAAACAGAAAGGCTCGCAGGCATTTCCTTCTCACAGTGAAATTTTCGTCTGTATTCAATGTTATCCATAATATGAAATATGATGTTTTAGCAAACGCATCATCAAAGGTTGTTATCCAAAGTTCAGATTTACCTTATAGTCAAACGGAGAGAAAGCAGCAAAAGCCCTGTTTTTCTCTGCCGGGGATCGGGAGATGATGGTCAGAGACTCCAGGTAATAAGGCATCGTGAAGTCAATCACGCTTTCTCGGATACCTAATAATAATAATAATAATAATAATAATAATAATAATAATAATAATAATAATAATAATAATAATAATAATAATAATAATCCAAATTAAAATTTCCCATGAGAAATGTTCATTTGACGTGTGCTTATTGGGCATGAATCATTACATGACCTGAGGTAACTTTTGCTTTGAAGTCAAAGAAAAACTTCTGAACACGAGTCAAGATAAAATTCAGCTGAAAATGGAGCATGTCTTCAGTAGCAAACGGATAACAAAAAAATAATTCTTGAAAGTCGTTCTACTGCTCCAGCCTTTTCGCAAAATCAAGTGACTGAGACTTCCAAAAATCTTAGTGAGTCACCCGACAACGGCGATGAGTCACAATGGGGCCAAAAAAGTTAATAGACCAAATATATATCAAAGACTACATACCAAGCAAGTAGTGATTACAGTCAACTTGAAGGTCATAGGTTAAGAACGCAAAGAAGGTTGAATGTGGTGGTAACGTCCCGTCCCTTCCATGTGAAATACTGAAAGAGGTCACAATGACACACCTCAGCGGTCTGGTGCAGACAGCAAAGGTTCGCACTGGGACTCAAGAAGCCAGCGTTGTAAACAAAGTAAAGGACATATAGTGAAAAGGTCCCTATAAACAAGACGGTCACTTTGCACTCGGTATTTGTGTTCACTCACCAGTGATAGTGATTTCGCAGATGGCGAAGTGAGCGTTTCTTCTGGCGACTTCCCCGATCATCCCAGTGATTGTTCCGTCTGGGAGAGGGCCGCCCCATTTACCGTCTGCTGGCTTTATGACTCTGTACCTACTCAAAATAAGAAATCTATTTACTTACTCGACATTTCTTAAATGATATATTTGTATAATTCCATTAATAGTAAACACACACACACACACACACACACACACACATATATATATATATATATATATATATATATATATATATATATATATATATATATATATATATATATATATATATATATATATATATATATATATATATATATATATATTGAAGATTCTCATGTTTGTTCAGGGTCATCCGAGTTCCGTTCCCATGCAATTGTGCAACTTCTCTTTTTCCACTACAATTTGTTTTCAACTGAGTGCAAAGTTGGTCGAAAAAGTATTAAAAGATTCCGGAAGAAGTATTAAATGGCACTCTACACTATTAAGAGACTAGAGAAGAAAGTTATAAAGCAATGAACGTTACTAGAAAATGGACATATAATAAATATAAAATTAAATAAAAAATAACAGTACTCCCAAACATTGGGTTTTAATTCTGATCAAGAGCACGATTCATCGCGGTGATTAAGCTTCTAAAAACAGTAATTGAGGCCTTTCTTCAAAATCAAAGGATGAAGCTATCAAGAGTAATTTAAAGGGAGGAATCATTTAGTTTACGAACAAAAGGTGGCGTGACTTGGAAGAGTAACGCTTAAGATCATTCTGCTGTTACTTTTGCTCCTGTCGTTGGTGGAGGCAAAGTTGCTTCTTCAAGGCTACCCAATTTAATTATTCAAATTTCAACTTTAAAAGAAAAAAAAATGGTGCGTTATTCATACCATTCAGTGTGATTTTAAGCTCTGCAGCGGAGACCACGAACAATTAAAACAGAGAGAGAGAGAGAGAGAGAGAGAGAGAGACTCACGTAAAATTCAAAACCGATCCAAGAGCTCTTATCACGCTGACGTCAATTCCCGAACTGGCAACGTAGGTCCCGTTGTCGAATTCCCTCATTTCAACAAACGGGCTATCGTTATTGGCCGACACTGTCAGTTTTCGACCTCCGAAGTCCGAATACACGTCATCTAGTTCACGAAAGATTTCGCCGGTCCAAGTTTCCAGCCTTGGTGACAAAAGTTTCCAAGTCTCGCCCTCAAGCAAACTGTTTTGGATGAAGGTGAAATGTCTTAACCCTCTTCCTCTCTGCCGCAGATCTTCACCATATATGAACATAAATGCAGTCGCTTAAAATGCAGGGTACAAAGCTCTTTCTCTGTTAATAAAGAAACTGGTCACTGTTGCATAGAGAGACTATTATTTCATTCGTGACTTCATATCTTCTTTACAAAGGTCTTCAAAGGAAAATCTTGATTAACGTAAATACGTATGAGAAATAAAACCTTGTTTTTCCTAATTCCTCCTTCGTAACTTTACCTAGTCTGTCCATTTTTGTCTATGTACGAAGTGAATAGTTTGAAGGTGTTTTCTTTGTGATGTACAATTATTACGAGAACCTGAAAATAAAAACAAAAAGTTATAATCTTTATCAAGATTTAAGATGTGATCAATTTGAGTTGTTTTTCCAGAGATATACACAAGTATGGGTGAATAATCGACTCACAGCCGATCCTTCTCGGATTAATTTCCGAAGGACTTCTGCAGTTTCCTCCTCTCTTACGAAGATGATCCACCAGTTCCATGCACTCTCTAGATTCTTCGATGATATCTGTGGATATTTAGTATTCTTCAGATATCATAGATTTGAAGTAGAGGTAAAGATGAGGTGTGGTTACTTTGAAAAATATGAAAGATGAGCAAGAACCACATCCAAAACCGTCAGGAAAACAAGAGTTTAATTAACCTACCGTCCTAACAACGTCCTGCACCTACGGTACAATGTTTTTCCACAGTCGGGGAAGAATAAGCCACACTGCTATACTGATTTTTTGTCGGAAAATAACAAAACCAGGTCAAAATGACTTATGCTCTAAGGTATTTACTGTATTTTGAGAAACAATTATAGTGACTGATAAAACGTCGATCATTTCACTAATGCATCATCATTAAAATTTGAAAAATGTTATAATCTAAATCGTCCACAAAAATATGCCGAAAATCTGCGAATTATTTAAGAGCTCTGTCAAATCACCATGACATAATGGTCTTAGGTCATTACCGAGCAGGATTCGCACCGTGACTAAATTAGCTTAATTTCGAATCCTTAGTTATTTCAAAACCTCACTGTAACCCTCTGCGGCCATACTTACTAGCTTGAAAATCTTCCGCAACATTTTCACGGGAGCAAAGGACAAGAATGTGACGTCTTCCAGTATTGGTACCAGTTAATGGCGTTGAGACCACATCCACGAAATATTTCAGGTCGGGCGTGTACTCGATGACTGTGCATTCCGTCCAACTTTTCGAATAGAACTGAAGCACGCTGTCCAAACCTAAAATTATATACGAAGAACTATCGCTCTTTTATAGTACATGATCCAAGTTTCCCACATGTATTTGACACTGATTGTTTATACGGGTGGTAAATGATAAGAGCTCGGCTTAAGGGCAAGCCACACTGCCTAATAAAATATCAGACGTTCCTGGGCTTGCAACAAACCTAGCAGTCAAGTGCTAACAGCAATGATCACAGACATAACTGATGCCAACATCTTAAGTTTCCCAGACCAGACCGGTAGCTTTTCGGGTCTCAATGCTTGTTGCAACAGAATCCTAAGAACTGTTTAAGTTTCTGTGATGTGCGTTTTATTTTACAAGGTAAGATTGTTAACGATAGGATCAATTCTCTTCCATGACTTGGGCCAGGGCGACTGTAGCATGGCTCATTACATGAAATTAGTAATATGATCTATCTCTTATTTCATACACACATACACAACCAAGGCAGCATCTGTGTTCGTAACTTATCAGTAATACTTTTTAGATTCACCCTCGTAAAATTTTACACTACGCATTGCACAGAAAACATTCAGTGTATGGTATGCCATGAATTAAAACGACATATAATACCAGATATGTGTAAGGATAACAATCCTGTTTAAGCGCATTGTTTCTACTCCACGATTCGCATCACATACCTGATAAATTTCCACCGACATAGTTCGTGACTGTAGTATATGCTGATCAAACAATTTCATTAATAAAACCATAAGTGATTTTTAACTTACTTCTCCACAGGAAAGTTCAGAAAAATTAAAGGGGCAAACATGATTTTTTTTTATGGCTGAGTTTTTGTCCTTTGCAAATGTGCTTTTCTGTTCTCCGTTGAGTACCAAGAATGTCTTGCTTAAAAAGGATAGAAAATCCTGAAGCCCGTTTTGTTAATGTCTTTTACGTCAGTATATTAAATATCACTTAATAACTAATCTAAATGTCAAATACACTATGTGACAAGCGGTTCGGATTTCTATAGTGGACAAACAAATATACAAATATTCACTTTTATATATATAGATTATATTTATATTCAATATAAAATATATCCTGAAGAAATAAACAGAAAATATACTAATTACTAAACATGAATATACTACCCCGTTAAAATTTTGCTGCTTGCATTCAAAGGTATAGAAGAAAAATAATTTTTTTTTATCAAGCACCAATCATTCTCGGTAATTTTACCAACGGACACTAAATCAATTCGAATGAGTTACAGCAGAATTATGATACGCACGATTGCTGACGAATGATAACTCAAGAGGATTTTTATAAAATTTTTTAAACTTAAATACCTACCATCACGACTACTGCTGCTGCAACTGAGGGATCTTCTAATCACAAATGAATAACTTCAGTCACTGTTTTTCTAAGACCCACTGTGGCAAAAGGCGACACTGATAAACATCATCATCATCACGCACCTTTGTAATTGCTGTCGAAGAGCAGATAGAGTTGATGGGGAGGAGATTTAGAGGCAAGGAAGGTCAGGAACTGTGGCATCGCGTCCGGAATGACGATCTTCCCTGATTTTTCCACAGACTCAGCCACAAAATTCCTTCGGAAAAGTGACGTCGCTGAAGGTGCTAAGCTTCTTTCGAATCTGCTTAAACAAATTGGTTTCGCTTAGAAAGACTCTTTGTCTTGTTAAAAATCATAATGTGTTAAGAACGGATGGGAAACGATAGAGGATGATCTGTTTTTTTTTTTCTTCTTTATAATCACATAAGCAGTCTATATATATATATATATATATATATATATATATATATATATATATATATATATATATATATATATATATATATATATATATATATATATATATATATATATATATATATAATAAAATAATAAAAACCGTGCGGATCTTGTTTGTCCTCCCCTGGGTAACAGTAGGGGAGACATGACAGTCACCCTCCCCTGCAAACAAGTTTGTCCGTCCCGGGTGGGGGTGGGGTAGGTAGGGAATGGAAGGTAAAGGAGACATCCACCCTCCTGCAAACCTGTTTGTCCACCCTGGGTGGGGGCGGGGTAGGTAGGGGATCAGGAGTGTGGGGAGAGAGCAGCGCCCGAGTTCAGCACGCACCAACAAGCTCATATAAATATATATATATATATATATATATATATATATATATATATATATATATATATATATATATATATATATATATATATATATATACATATAATATATATATATACATATATATATATATATATATATATATATAAATATTTTTGATTATTTACAATATATATATACACATACATATACATATATAAATACATTTTGATTTTTCAATATAAGTTATATCACAACAACTACATATATACATTATATATATAAATACATACATATATATATATATATATATATATATATATATATATATATATATATATATATATATATATATATATATATATATATATAGTCATGACGTGTTCCAAGTGCATCTAATCACAGAATTCAAAAATTTACCTCACTTCAGCCAGATACCTGAACTCTCATAACAATAAAAATTATGACTGAGTACCCTAAAGGTAACAGTGATCTCTTAAAAAGCTTATTAATCACGTGAAAAATCAAACTAAGTTTATCAAAACAAGTGTGAGGTATCAACAATTAAACAAGAAATATACTAGAGCAAAAGGGCATCACTCCATCAATCAACTTTAACTGTTTCCCTGGTCTTAATTCACTTCAGCAAAACTAAAGGAACAAAACATGTTTATCACTTTGCCTTATGCATACAATTAATCCTATTCACTGGTGGTCAATAAGTTAAATACTGTTTTTAAAAATTTCAAATACAAAAATTAATTTTTAAATTCAAAATTTATACCTAGAATTCACAATCTGAAAAAATTTACTATTACTTGTAAACAACACAAAATTTAACTAATCCTTGAGTTAAATTATTAAACAAAACATTAAATCACAAAAAATTTTATTTATCAAGAAATCAAATTAATCAAGTAAAATTTAAACTATTAAGAATTACTCAAGATTTAAAAAGAAAATCTTAGTAAATGAGAATTAAACCCAGTATGTAATGTTAAATTATTAAGAAATACTTATATTGCTAAGTAAATAAATGTTAAATCACCACTATACAAAATGTGAAAAATCAAGGGATTGCAAACACAAGAACACACAAAAATACATAAAAGATTTACAAAACAATTTCACTAAGGCAAAGATCTCTTAATATACCTTATTATACCATGGTAATAACAGGTATAATTCACTTTACCTTACACAAGCTTGTGAAAACTTTTGCAAAATCACCTGAAATGCAGCTGCTTGAGATTCACAAAGCACACTTCTGATAGGCGCTGTTACCAATACACACTTTTACTACATTCAGATCTCAAAAGCTAAAAATAATATCAATGACTACACAAATATATATATATATATATATATATATATATATATATATATATATATATAATATATATATATATATATATATATATATATATATATATATATATATATATATATTTATATATATATATATATAAATATATATATATATATATATATTATATATATATATATATATATATATATATATATACATATATATATATATATATATATATATATATATATATATAGTATATTTATATATGTATATATATGATGTATATATCACAAATATCAAGACAAAAACTGTTTATAATATCCAATTCACCATACCTCGGGAATAACTTACACCCAAGGGGAATTATAATTGACAGTGCTTGTCACTGGCAGGATTCAAACCGTTGCCTGGTTTAGAAACAACCATAGACAGTGACTCTGACCACCCAGCTACCAAGTGAGGTTTAAGATATCGACTCTGCTGTACATATGCCTGTCAAATTCCGGTTCTGTGCTTAGAATCGACATTGACCTGTTTGTAACACTTGGCTAATCATGAATTTTTTGTCACTAACCCACCTTACATTTTTTACACTCACAAATATGAGGCCAAATATATCGTTTAATACCCATTTTACTATAACTTGGGAATAACTGACAACTAAGAGGAATTATAACTGATAAGTGCTTCGTCACTGGCAGAACTGGAACTGTTGCATGGTTTAGATACAAAGGTAGACAATGACTAACCATTCAACTATCAAGTGAAGGAGAACTCTGCAATAAATAAGCCTTTCGACCTCAGGTCGATTTCATAGCTGGGTGGTCAAAGTCACTGTCTCTGGTTGTTTCTGAACCATGCAACGGTTTGAATTGTGGTGGATGACAGTCCTTATCAACTGTTCTGCAATCAAGGACAGCTATGAAGGCCTAGTAATGGTAAATAATGCAATCAAACATTTGAACAGACAATGCATTTCCTTGACAAACCGTATACTTAGGAAATAATAATCCTGTCGTACCTTCTTTGGTCCATCAAGGTGGATGCTTCCCTTACATCCTCTGCCATCACTTGAACGTCAGATGCTTCTATTCCTGGAATGGCCGTCGCTCTTCTAACCATAATTCCTAAGGAAGATAATAAACCGGAAGCTTAAATAAAGATTACAGGCTAAGGGATTATTTGCGATTTAAATGGGCACCTTGTCTTAAAATTGTCGGTGGAATATGCCATCTATCATAGAAAATCGTTCCTTTTAACGAACGTCAAACTGGCACACCCATAGAATATATTCACACCCATAGAATATATATATATATATATATATATATATATATATATATATATATATATATATAATATATATATATATATATATATATATATATAGTATATTATATATACATATTGTTATGTTAATATACATATATATATATATATATATATATATATATATATATATATATATACATATGTTTTATATATATATATAATATATATATAATATGTATATATATATATATATATATATATAATGTGTGTTATACATGGGTTTAGAGGTGTGTGTGCGCATTACCTACCAATAATACTAAAAAAGCCTTCATCGATACCTGGATGTTTGTTGTATGAACAAGATCAATGTCTATGTGAGAGATCGAAATGTCAGAGATGGTTTCCTATCGAAGCCATTTTCATACAGACTCAACTGATTCAAAATTTCTATTATGGAAGGAAAATTGCGACTCGTCTGATGTCCCCAATGATTTACTGATCAAAACAATACCAGCGTTTCCCACGCGTGCCACATCTGACGTCATTCGTGACAACGTATGACATTTGCAGGAATTTTGTGTTGAGGATATTCCCAGGGAGGCGTCTGCTTCGTCTTTGAGTGTAAGATGTGCTGCCATAAATAGATAATAAAAAGTCCAAGAGGTTACGGAGCAGAATTCTCACTCAATTTATCGGTACTGGAAGTTATCCTTTTTATTTCTAAGCCCTGACGTTTAGAATAGAACAGAACAGAATACAGAGTTTATGCTAAAGGCCAAGCGCTGGGACCCAGGAGGTCATTCAGCGTTGAAAGGGAAATTGTTAGAAGGTTTGAAAGGTGTAACAGGAAGAAAACCTCGCAGTTGCACTATGGAGTAATTGTTAGGAGAGGGTGGAAAAGTCAGATAGAAGAAAGAGAACATGAACGGAGGTACAGTAAAATGAATGAAAGAGGTTGCAGCTAGGGCCCGAGGGGACGCTGCAAAGACCCTTAAGTAATGCCTACAGTGCACCACATGCGGTGCACTGACAGTACTACCCACCTACGGGGCCGATGTTTTGAGGTCATATTCATCTTCCTATTTTCTCTGTGATTCCTTTCACTGTAAGACTAACAGATTTCCCGACAGCGTTGGGGATGTTTATGCTCTTTAGTGTAAAAGAAGCTGCACTGAGACTTTAATGCGCCACAGTTCTTATTCTTGGCGTTTTTGTGTTATTTCTACCTTGTTACTTGCATAATTAGCTTTTCTCCAAGACCATTATCTTGAAAACTGTATATTTTTTCACATATGAGCATTCTATATTGTGGAAGTTTGCTCAGCTTCCTAATAGCCTTCTTATAAATGCGTCTTTTGATTACTACTACTACTACTACTACTACTACTACTACTACTACTACTAATAATAATAATAATAATAATAATAATACCCTAACTTGAAGAGAATATAATAAACAAAATTAGCTTTCGCAAATGAAATAGTAGTTTCCAGGTCTATCGAACTCAAAGTGGATTCAGGGTAGAGCTGCAATTCTATTAGTTCAAATCAGACGTGAGCAAGCAAGATGCAACAGAATGAATTTTTTTTCAATCCGACCGTAAGGTACATGATACAAGAAAATGTACTAACAACTATATGGTTACGCAGTCGTTCAGTATCGTTCATTGTAAGTTGGCTTGCGGATCAAAACAAGTGTCAGAATCTAAATTTAATATTTTCTTTGGAAGCCTATGAGAATCAACCTCGATTTTAAGTTCTCAGCTAATGACCCACCCATCTCATAATGGGAACGGCTGTTCGTTTAATTTTCTTTGATATAAGAAGACTGAAAATTCTCTATGTTGAACGAATTTCTCTCTTGATTGCAAAGAAAAGATCGTGAAATTTTAAATAAAGATCTCCATAATTTTTATTTGTAGCTATTTAGTTGGCACTGAGCCTGTATACAGTATACATCTTAAATGAATAAAAAAAAGTCCAGTACTGGCTGTCCTCAATTATGTCCTGTCTGTGGGAAGGGAAACAAAATGAAACGGGAAAGAGCAACGCATTGCCTCGAAGTTAGTGCTAGACTGGTAATCGCCGTGAACAAGAAAATCGCCTCATATTCATTATATTTCAAAAGATCATCCAGCAAGCCTAGCCCTATATCAAGAATGGAAGAATTGACTGAAGGTGCATAAATCCACTATCCTTGAATATGAAACTAAGACCTCAAGTAATCTATAAAATCAGTTTTCACATTCCTATTATCCCTCTTCTCATATCTCGTTCCTATCCTTTTTTTTTTAACTTGCCCATTAATTGGCAACTGATTGTAATCTGTTCAAAACAAGGTTCTATTCTGTTCAAGCTGAACAAAGGATTTGAATGTATCATAATTCCAAAATCCACTTACACACACATACACACACACACACACACACACACAGAGAGAGAGAGAGAGAGAGAGAGAGAGAGAGAGAGAGAGAGAGAGAGAGAGAGAGAGAATCTCGTTTTTCTTATATACATATCTGTCAACAGAGTTACCTGGGAACTAAATCCAAACCAGGGTCTACACCTTGATCCAAACAGTCGTAATCCGCTGTCACTTACCGGAACACAAAACGAAAACTAGAGATGCCGCTGTCGTCATCCCCTGGTTCCTGAAAAAAAGGGGGGGGGGGTTATTAGAGTCTAGTTAAGGGATTCAATTGACGCGATTTCTTGTTCTGTCTAGATGTACATGTAAGATACAGCCATATTTCATTTGTTCTTAGTATTGTCTTTTCATGAACGTATTTGTACTATGCTGCAAAATACCTCTGTACATAAATACCCTCGTAAATCAACTGAAAAAGTACAATATATGATAAAAGAGTATGGCATTTTTCATTTTATAACTGACAAGAAAATACATAAAACTTAATTCTGAAGCATAATGCAAGACGAGACATATCTACCCAGAAATCATATAAATCATTGCAAGAATGAGACTTTAATTCCACGTCTCTGTTGTTTACTTATCCTTGGGATCTCAATACTTTATTTTATTGTTCAAATTTCCCTTGACAAAAGCCCTGAGCCCTTATAGTGGGGCTTAGAGTGAAGGGTTACTGGCATTTGTAATTAATAAAATCATATGCTAAAGAAACGACGGGAATTTGAACAATATATTAAAGTATTGTTCAAATTCCCCCTATTTCCTACATGTTTAATCTTATTAATACAGACACCACTAACCTATGACTAAGCCGTGCTATAAGGACTCCTGGTTTTTGCCATTTGTCTAAAGCACTTTACGGTACTGTGATTTCTTTGTCAACAGCATTATGATCATAAAACATAACATCGTTTTTTAAAGTAATATAAACTTTTTTTCGCCGATTCCGCAGACCTGTCAAACTCTTATGGAGTTTTGCCCTTTCTGAGCCAAAGTCGAGGGTCGAGATCCCTTGCAGAGGCAAGTCCCAAGCACCGTATCAGTTTTCCTGGACAAAACATCTTTAGATCCTAAATATTTCTTCACTCTGAACGTAGATCTTTCTTACTTTCATACATGCATGATACTAAAATGCTAAAGTAACTTACTTCGAAGCCGTCAGGAACGAAAACAGACAATGTCTTGCTCCACCCTGCGAGAACAACCTTGAGACGCTGCACCA
The DNA here is from genome assembly GCF_040412425.1 of Macrobrachium rosenbergii. NCBI lineage: Eukaryota > Metazoa > Arthropoda > Malacostraca > Decapoda > Palaemonidae > Macrobrachium > Macrobrachium rosenbergii. The sequence goes on from NC_089758.1 coordinate 6,813,381, forward strand.
GAAGAGGGTCTGTTGACATCAGATGACATTCTCGCCATTTTATATGGGGAGTCTCGGACGGAATGTGTGTCGCACGCCTTTGAAATTGAAGGAAAGGAATAAATGTAGTGCAATGCCATCTAGTGGGAGTATTCGTTAATATATTTTCTTGAAATCTGCTGACAAATGCGATGAATCATGAATATACTTTCACCAAAAACCCAGATATTTCGAGAGCAAATGTGGTGAAGGAGAATGCTACTTTATTATGTATAGTATACAAATGGGAACAAGATCATAAATTATATCAAAGCAAATGAGAAACTGGACTGCTGGGCCAGCTATCCGTGCACTATGCAAGAATATAAAAAAAAAATAACTGATCAGTTATCTTGAATTTTAAAGAAAAGTCTGTTACAGTAGTTCTTTTGATATTCATAACGTTCCTCTTACCGAATAGTGACTCCGAAGAAAAAACTACGCTAATCTTAGTTAATTATCATATTCAAATATCAATGGCTTCCGAGCCTCACTGCAGCCAACTTTCGCTAACACCAGACGTTGAGGGATGTTATTATTTCTGAGGAGAAAAGCCAAAACCACCAGTTTAACCCAGATCTGAGACTGGCATGAGGGAAGACACTCTTCCTTGACCATCCACAGAAAATGTGACCACCAAACCTTGGTAGTTTTTTCTTGCCCCTGGAAATATTGTGACGACATCTGACATATAAAAGTAATGGTGACATTCATCCTTTAACTGCTAAATTAATAATGACCCTCTATGTAGAAAAATTCCCCAGAATCACCTACTTCATATATCTGCGCAAAATACTGAAGCCCCGAACTCAATGAGCCCTTCTATTCATATCTTAAAGTATTTTTCATGCGTCCTGGATATTAGCACCTTCCCAAAAAAAATTGTCTCAAGCCACTGACTCACTGCCTTCCTTCCAAGACCATATGACAAGCGGGTAGGGGTGCACTCTCTTTAATGGCTATTGTGGTTTCTATGCCTGAATCTCGTTATCTTATTCATCCAACTTCCTCCAGAGGTTCACCTTAGTTATGCCCTCTGCACTGGTTGGTTGGTGGGCAGTTGAACCATATTTTCCTAGCCAAGCCGATTTTCTTGGGCCTCCGGGGAGTGTTGATTCTGGGAGTTTTGGCAGGGACTTGAGTATCCAGAGGGGTGTTCAGCAGGTTAAGAGCCTGATGGACATGGGTAGGCAGTGGCAGGGAGAACTCTGCTATCAAGAACTGGTACAGATCACTATATGCAATCCTCTCACCCTGATGGTCAAGCCAATATGCAGTATGGGTGAAGAGGGCACGTAGGATCAACTCAAGGACATAGTCTTCGTATATTGTTGAATTCGTGTTGCAGAGCTCGCGCTGCACATCCAATCTCAAGAACAAGGAAGGAGATGGCATTTATGTTAGTTTACCTTTGGACATCATGTGATTTTTTTCCTTACATCATTGTCTTTATGGCAGTGGTCATGGCTTTATTGAGTCTGTTAAGCCATCAGGAGTTTTAAATATGCCAACTGTGCTAGTGCAGATGATCTTGAGCTCTCTTAAGAGAGCAAATACAGAACTGAATGTTGTATTTAGTCCATTGGTGGCTTGTTGTATTTAGTCCATTAGTGGCTTATTATATTAGTAGGCACGGAAATATTGGGTCTGTTAATTGCCAGGGAGGATCGAAAACCATAGTGGGTCTACCAAGGATGACCTTAGACTCTCAAGGAAGAGTAAGCAAGAGCTTAAGTGCTGTGCTTAGTCCATTAATAGGTTTTTGCAGCCGTAGGAATGGCTGCATGGAGTTCATAAATAGACAAGGTTTGATGTGAAAACCATGCTGTATACCGGGCTAGTGAAAGATGACTTTGTGCTCAAGAGAGACAACAAAGCCAGAACTTAAGCACTGGATTTAGTCCATTAGTGGCATCCTTTGCAAGTAGAGTACTGTAATGCCGTATCTAGTCCATTAGTCAACAGGGTATTTTTGCAAGAACTATGCTGGTCTAAAAAGGTGCTTTGAGAGGTTACAAGTGTCAAGAAGAGATATATCCAGGAGTCTGGAAATTGTTAATTGAATACCGGGAATTTAACCCCTTTCATGCAATATGAGGATGGAAATGTGGTTACAAGTGGCTGACCAGGGATGCAGTGGGTAACCTAGTGAAAGCAAAGGTGAGTGTCATATATGGATGCGACTGCAAGGTCACTCTGTGAGTAGCTGCCAAACCTGGTGGCTAAAGCTGGGTTCAGGAGAGATGCTTGAAGTTTTATTTAAGTACTAAATAAACTGATATTCAAGAAGATAAAATGTCACTGCCCTCCACATTTGTAGATTATCAGTTTTTTTAAAAGCCATCTCTCCATATATGTACTTTACATTTTTTCTACAGTCTGATATTTCACACAACCGTTTTGTGATAAAATATGTCCCCTTCCCTTCCTATGCCTCCTCTTTTTAATTCTCAGTCAAAATCCTACTGGTTTATGAATTAAAGGAAGGACAATGATTCTCACTCTTTTATGCAAAATCTTTCCATCGTCCACACAGAATTTACTGAGGCTGGTCAACCTCCTAATCAGTATTTCATTATATCAAAGCATCTTGCTTGTGGTCACTTTTTCCATGCTTTTCCATTCTTAAAGTTTCTAATTACCCTCTTTACATTCTCAACAGTCACCTCCACAACCATTCTCAAATATATATCTTCCATTCCAAATCTGTCATTCAGACCTACCCCCTCTCCCAGCAAATATATTTGAAACAAACTCTGCACACTGCTAAGTTTTGTCTTCACACAACATTTCCCTGCAAAATTTATTCTAAAATCCACTTGCTCAAGTTTCCAGTTTACTTTATCTGTTTCGTACAGTGCACTAGTTTTTTTTTTATCCACCCAGAAAAATTCATAATCTCACTTTCCTCCCTCACTTTTTCACATTCTATTCTTTTTCTAGTTTAGATTGGAGTGGGCTAGATAAGGGTGTTATGTTAACAAGACTTCCACTCTCTAAATTGTACAAGTTTTTATCAATTTTTCTCCTTATGCTGGATAAATTACCTTACTCATCAAAAGCCCAACATGAACACACATTCTTACACTAACCAGTTTCTGTAAGTATATGAAATAACAATCTTAACATGTATGAAATAATAATAACATTTACCACTTGAAAATTAATTTTAAAATCTCAAATTAGTATCAGCACAAAAATCTCATTGTATTCTATCACTCCACATAAGAATCGTTCTCAAACAAAAGACTCCTGTAAATAATAGCAATTGCAGAATGTATATTTTTTATATTATGGTCGCTTTGGGTCACTCTTGTTATTTTAAGGAAATTTGAGTATACTCAATAAATGAACTACAAATCACCTCTTCTGACTTGTTCAAAACATTACGGCCATATTAGCAGTTCGTCCTCAGGCATTTTAGTTATGCTAGCCGTTTGCTCATTGTGGTTTAAACCATAAGTTTTTTTCTGGGCTTTTTCCTGCCTTGGTTTCAGTCATATCGAAAGCTTCTTTCATAGTGGTTTCAACAGTACTATTAGAGTGCTGATTATGGTTAGTCAAAGATAATTTCTTCCGGGGTAGTTTTTGCAATACTACCAGTATGCTTATTGTGGCTTGGGCGATATTAAATGTCTTCCACATCAGTTTCGTCAGTGCTAGAAGGCCACCACTGTACAGAGCATTTGCCATACTAATAGTTTCTTTCATAGTATACTGGCAACACTAGCAGTGTGCCCACCGTGGCTTGGGCCATATTAATGTTTTCTTCCATAGCAGTTTTGGCTACATCACCAGCATGTCCTTGGTGGCTTTGGCCATGCTGATAGTGTCTTGGCAATACTAGCAGTGTGTCTTTTGTTGTTTGGGCAATACCAGTAGTCTTTTACATGATTTCAGGAATACTAGTAGTGTAACCATTGTGGTTTGGGCCTTAATAATAGTTTTTCCCCTAACAGTTCTAGCAATACTGCCAGTGTGCCAATTGTTTGGGCCATACTAACAATTTCTTCCATAGTATCTGAAGCAGTGCCTCCATTGTGGCTTGGGGACTATTGATGGATGCTCCCATAGCTGTACTAGCAATATCAGGAGTGTGTTCAATGTGGTAGCTTCTGGTAATAGATTAGACTTCATATTCATAGATGTTTCAGCTATTGTCAAGTCCAAGGTCTGCAAATATATAGGCAACTCTGGTCATTGTGTCAATGAGAAGGAATGTCTGTCTATCAGTATATTCCTAATGTCACCATTGGAAAAATGGCCTTGCTAAAATATAGACACAATCGGGATCGCATTATTGAAGCTTGTCAGGCACTTAATATTTCAGATGTTATATCAGATCCTGATCCCAAGAAATGAAATGAAATGCTGATGGCTATTTTAATAAGGTATGTCCTGGTAAGGTCATCAAATTCAGGACAAATGACCAGCCATGATTTGATGATACATGTAGATGAGCTTACCATGACAAACAGACCAAATTCATCAACACATGGAGAATAAATAGTTCACATGAAAAGTACACCATTTTTGTCGCGTTTCGCTGCTTTGCAAATAGAACGTACCATACAGCTGAGAGAAATTACAATAATTCGTTGAAGAAGAAACTTGAAGGAATTAAATCAGCTTCCTCTGTGGTGGCCCAAATTGGCATCTTCTATCTTTGGGTCAGGTTAGTTTTCCTTTCCACCACTACTAACAGATGATGGTAGATTGGTTACTGTCTCTAGGGAAAAGGCTGCACTACTTCATCAAGCTTTTGAAGCTAAGCAATCAGTTGAGAATATCTCTCCCAGATACTTATCATCCTGAACCTATTTTTACAAAATTTGCATTTTACTAAATGTTAAGAAAATTCTTGGTTATCTTGATAGCTGGGATGGAGAAGATCATGACTGTTTCTTCCCTTGGTTTTTTAAAAAAGTTTCTAGCGTGTTGTCTCCCAGGGTTACTGTAGTATATTCTATTGATCTTTATGTCGACGTAGTATCTTTGCGGATGAGCGCAAGCTTAATATGGAGGATGTTCCAAAGAATGGCATCTCTGCAGACTGCAGTAACTACAGGACAATTTCTGTTCTTGTGCTCTCCAAAGTTGCAGAAACTTATTTTTAATCCACTATGTAACCATGTGGAATCTAAAGGATTGTTAGCTGATAGTAAATATGCATATACGGTAGGATGAAGTCGGGTATCTGCAATGCTCTTTTATACTTGACATGCCATTTGCCAGAGAACCTTGATAACGGTTTTGAATGCAGAGTAATTCAAATAGATTTTAGTGCTACTTTCCATGTCGTACATCACAAGGCACTTATTTATAAACTTCAGAAACTTGGAGTGGATGCATATGTTTTAGGATTACTTCAATTTTTCCTTACAGGTAGGCATCAGCAAATTGCTGTTGCTGGGATCTTTAGTAAACCAAGACCTATTGTGTCTGGAGTTCCACTGGGTAGTGTTGTTGGCCCGTAGTTTTTAGTGTACACAAATGATATGTTGTTGGCCTGGAAAGCAAGATTGTTCAGTGTGCTGATGATGCAACACTTGCAGGTGCAATAAGTCTCCATTTATGAGAAATGAAGCTGCCTTCAGCCTCAATCAGGACATGGACCAGACCAGTGAATGGTGTAGTTGGTGGGGTATGAGTCTGATATCCAGTAAAATGAAAACACTGTTGATTTGCAGACCTCATACAGATTTTCCACCCCATCCTCCCCTTCAGGTGGATGGGACTGTGGTGAATGAGTCTAAGCTTTAACTACTCTAGGTGTAACTTTTGATTCATCTTATACTTTTGGTAAACATCTAATGAAAGTGTCAACAAATACTGCACGAAAGTTGGGTATTGTTCTCTGGTGTGGATATCTGCTTCTACTAGAAATTTATCCCTTTTGGATAGTGGTTCGTGGTGGTAGTTTTGTGTTTCATAATATTAGCAGTTATGACTTGACCATTGATGGTTGGTCTCTTGTTTGTCACTTTTTCATAAGTTGTATTTTAACAGAAATTTTTCACATTTACAATTGATCCCTGATCCCCTGTTCCTGCCAAGAGCAACCAGATTCGCTGAACAGCAGCACCAATGCGTAGTAAATGCGCATTACTGCCGAACTTATCAGTTCCAGAGGTCCTTCATTCCTCACACCATTGGATTGTGGACCAGCTTCCCTGAGGATGTCGAACAATTGGAACTTAAGAAGTTCAAGCGAAGATGCAGTGCATTACTACCTTAATACAATTCTCCTTGTATTTAGATAATTTACTTTTCATCCTTTTAATTTATTAATTTCTCAATTTACCTGTTTTTCTAATAACTGATCTCCTTTTCTGTATTTCCCATTACCTTCTGTTACCTCTTTCAAATGAACACCATATTCTTGGGAAGCTTGAGTAAGGTTCATCTTCTGAATAATAATAATAATATTAATAGTGGTTTTGGCAATTATAGCAGTGTAGCAACTGTGGTTTGGGCCATACCAATGTTTTCCTTTATAGCGTTCCCAAGCTATCTCTATGTTAAGGGGTTGTTTGCCCTTTATGTCTCTTCTTCAACTATTCCTAAAGAAAGCATCTTACTCCGCTAAACGCTTCTCCAAATACTCCTTCACTTTATCACTCCATCTAATCCTTGGCCTATCTCTTGACCTTCTGCACCTGACGGAGTCCTCCCGAATCCTGGGCCCTCTTCACTCCTTCCTCCTCATTCATCCTTACAACAAACCAATACCATTTCAATCTTGACTCTTGACCACTCCGACACTTTTAATTTAATATTTTGGCTTCTCACGCAATGAGATCCTCAAAACCCACCTCAACATGCTCATTTCTTCTTGCTCCAGCTTCTGTTCATCCTTCCTTCTGAATGCCTATGTTTCTGAACCATACGTTACTAGTCTGGTTATAGTGAAAGATATTAGTTTATCTGGTACTCTTTTGTCATACACTATCCCTGCCACCCCCTACCACTTCCCCAAAGTTGTGTTTATTCTACTTTCAATCTCAGCTTCACACTCTCCCTACTGACTAAAAGCAAATCCTTAGTATTTGAAATTTTCTACCAGTTTTAAACATATCCCTCGTCTGTCTTGTACAAATAACTTATTCCCTCTCTGCTTGCTTGACACCATAACCTTGCTTTTCGCACATTTACCTTCATACTGCCCTAGTCAAGAGATTCCAGCCACTCTCTTACCCTTCTTTACAATTCATCACTCTGTTGTTCACCATATCATCTGTTTAATTATAGGAAAGCAGTTATCATGGGCTGCAAATAATGGCCAACTGATACTCGGGATTAACGTCCAATGAGAATAGTTTGGGAAACCAGGATTTCACCATGATGCCAGTTCCTCTAAGGGTCAGAGTGAAGCTACCAGACAAATCCAAAGAATGCGCAAACGATCTCTTGTACGTCAATGACCGTGTCGAATCTCAGTCAACAAAATGTGTACTGTTTATCTTGATTGTTTGTAACACACCACTCAAGTATACCAGATATCGATACTGTCGTTTCGTCAACCTTTTCTCTCACTGCTAATGGCTAAGATTTCAGTCTTACGATAATAATGTCAAGACAAGCGTACATTAAAATGATGGCAAGATGATATTAATAAAACTTAGAAATTATACCAGAAAAATGTTTTCAAATGCCAACATTATAAATGCCATTCATTATCTTCACTAGCAACCAAAATGTCTGACGGTCACGTTTCCTCAACGTTTAGTACTTTAGAGCGTGAAGAGCGTTTCCTCAATGGTTTAGTACTTTAGAGCGTGAAGGTAACCTTTAAAATTGCCACGGACAACATTGACCAAAATAGTTCCTAAGGTACACACAACACACGAGCAAAGTTGAGACTGAGGTGTCTGAGAAGGGTCTTCGCCACTGTGAAATTGAACGTTGTGAGTGGGCACAACTCAGGTAGGGTTGCCATATGTCCTGATTTTCCCGGATATGTCCTGTATTTAGGTGTCAAAATCCTCGTCCGGGGGAATTTTAAAATTTCTGCAAATGTCCGGAATTTCAGCTTTTATACAAATAAAAAAAAAGATGATTAAATAAAATGAAAATAACAACATTGACGACGACAACAACAATCTGTCAAGCGTTACCAACTCGGATGCTATAGCTATACTCACTGTTTGCTAGCGTTGCTAAAATAATGATTTTTTTTTTTTCTCTCTTGTAAGTGTACACTTCTTTCATATCAGCAATGTTGTGGTAAAATAAAAGAAGAGTAAACGGTTATTGCACACAGTTTTCAGTATTTCTTATGTTACGGTAGTTTTGTTTTTTAATTATTTTATCATACACACACACGCATGCACATCTGTGATAGATCATACAAACGCATTTTTTAAAACTAGGAAGTTTTGGGGGGAGGGTCTCAAGAGGGAAGCGTCCTGTATTTTGACTGTTCAGATATGGCAACCCTACGTAACTGTAGCCCAACAACAAGGAGATTGGGCAATTAGGAATAAGCTTTTACTGTGGCTGCCACATGTCTCTCGTGTTTGTTATAGTTGGATGCTAATAATAACTGTTAATTCATAACTTACTTCGTGATTCATTAAATTAAATTACTCAATATCAAAGGCAGTTTGATACACCCGACGGTGTCTCCAGGTTATAAAGAAAATACAAACCTGCTGAAGAGATTTTTTTTTCGATTATCCCTCATTTGATCCAACAGATACGGGCTGCCGCGGAGAAAGAGCTCGTAAACACACTTCGACCATTTCCGTTCCAGCACGAAGCTAGGCTAGCTTAATCTAAAACGAACGAACGATTCATTCATCAAGCAGTTTCCGAATAGCCGTGGTTGTAACCATATGTTGGATATATTCTAGTATTTTCATCTTTTTACTTCACAGGACAACATACTATACACACTCGGTTTTCTAATACTGTATCTTGATGCATCTTCGCAATTATTCCACATTCACCTGTCCTCCTTTGTACAGTCACTTACATTCGTTTACCCAATTTTTATCTTTTATATCATATTAATGTAGGTTTTCATTAGGTCTATATCAGGCTGGACGTTAGTTCTCGTATGTCAATAATTTTTTCTGTAATAATTAGTATGTTTTAATCTTCCTTTTAACTTGCTACATGTTTTGTTTCCTACGATGTGAGGCGTTAAGTGTACATACCCGAGACATTTACCACAGCATAAAACTTTCATATATGTTTATCTTGAGTGTCCTAATTTCTGGCATTTATATCAAAACTGTTTCGATATAGCTGGCAATTTCTTATTCCAGGAAATCTGGATGACATGAATCTCCTTCTCACATGGTGGCATCATTGCAAATCTTCCTAAATGAGACATTTATTTCAAAAGTTATAACTAAAGCAGCATATTAGCTTTCCTTCGAGTACAAGTCCGAGTATATCTCTACTATCAAGAAAATTAAATCCTCTGAATCCCAAAACAAATTCACTTACAATGTCAAATGGGTGTCTGTTTCTTACTCTATTCTTGGCAACATTAAGTCAATTCCACGGGTCTGATATTAATCCGATGAGTCGCATTGACAGACGGCTCCTTAAACTTCCAACCTGCGAGCTATTTTTACAATAGTAGTATCCTGTATTTTAGAGCGATGGAAACCAGATGATGTTATTAAACACTTTAATGTCTTCAAAATACAAAAAATGAGTACAACACTAATGACCGTAAGACGATGTAAAACTTTTGTTTATAACAATTCTTGTAATGGAAACTGATGCTGACAACAGTTATTCGTAAGCATCCAAACAAAGTAAGTAAGTATACCTTAGTTTAACCAGACCACTGAGCTGATTAACAGCTCTCCTAGAGCTGGCCCGAAGGATCAGACTTATTTTACGTGGCTAAGAACCAATTGGTTACCTAGCAACGGGACCTACAGCTTATTGTGGAATCCGAACCACATTATACCGAGAAATGAATTTCTATAACCAGAAATAAATTCCTCTAATTCTTCACTGGCCGGCCGGAGATTCGAACGCGGGTCCAGCAGAGTGCTAGCCGAGAACGATACCGACCAGTCCAACGAGGAACGGCACTAATACGGTTAAGATTTTTTAAAGAAAAAAAAAAAAACCTTAACCTCCTATAACACGATTTTTGAAGCAGGTAAAGATACTAAGATACCTATGTGAATATAATGATAATTTTAACTCTCTGCCTCTAACGTTAGGATAATTTTTTGTGTGTGTGTGTGTGTGTCTGTTGGTAAAAGACTAAAGAAAAGGCAAGAACAACTGTTGTCAGCTTAAATGTGACCAGAATAACAGCAAAAAAAAAAAAAAAAAGTAAAATCAAAGTTTTCGCTTATTAATTACGGCATAAAGTTTCGTCAAAATGCCATACAACATTTTACATTACGAATTTTGGGGCATTCCTTTACAGAGCAAGCGTTTATGTCACACGTACAGATCAAGATAACGATGTTAAAGTGAGACCCAAACTGTTACACATAGACTTTGCACATAAAGTATACGGTAGGAAAGACCAAGCCAACCAGATTTACAAAGTGGCATATTCAAAGGGAAGAGTTCTGTTTTCATTTTTACCCGGGAATGGCGTTCACTGTCAAGGTGCACATATATCACATTTTCTCAAATCTGGGACATTTGCACATCTTCGAAAGCAAATCGGCGTTTCCCCTAAAAGGGCATGACATAGCTGGAGCCTTCAAAATGCTCGCCTGTATCTTTGTCGACGTCACTCCTGCAGAATTCTGATGTGTACAGTACGATATTTTATTACTCTTAACATTACAATCATGGCCCAGAAATACAATACATTAATTGCGGCTTCTTCAATCACTGACTTTTTTAGGACTGAATTCACGGACACTTTTTGAGAGAACTACTTACAGGGGCAGTAATGGCTTGACTGATAGCTGACAAAGTGCTGCAGTTAACGTAACCTCCTGCTTTCATGGTACATTCTCTGAGTTCCGAGTGTGCAGTTTTTTCTAAATTTTTGACCCACATTCCAAACGTTTCTTAAAAATACTCCCCTGGCAAACTTCGGATTAATGGAATGGAATATGCGATTTAGGCATAAAGCCAAGGACTGGGACCAATAGGGTCCGCCCCATAGGGTCACATTCAGCGCTTTGATGAGGAGTGAAAATGGAAATGGTGTAAATAGCGAGTTTATAATACACATTCTAAAGGTCAATGTTAAAATAGGTAAAATCGCAGAGATTTAATTTCTAATGGAATTAAAACTGCCATAAATAAGATAAAAAGAGACATACCTAGATAAAATTATTACAAGATCTTTTTTCATAAAAACCACAAGCTTTTAAAAAACTCACAACAGGGCTACCATCAATGTTGTCTCCTAAAATTTCAGTCATGGTTTTACCAACTAAATGGTACATCCGCCTCTTATTGAAGTGAATTGAATATAGAATTTAGGCCAGAGGCCAAGCACTGGGATCTATGAGGTCATTCAGCGCTGAAACGGAAATTGACAGTAAACGGTTTGAAAGGTGTAACACGAGGAAAACTTCGCAGTTGCACTATGAATCAATTGTTAGGAGAGGGTGGAAAGTAAGATGGAAGAAAGAGACTATGAAAGGAAGTAAAGTAAAAGGAACGAAAGGGGTTGCAGCTAAGGGCCGAAGGCACGCTGCAAAGAACCTTAAGTAATGCCTACGGTAAACCGCATGAGGTGCACTGACGGTGCTAACCCTCTACGGGGCCTCTCATCAGCATACCTGGTGCAGTGAACCAGAATGAGGTCAAATGTCCAAAGGCTATCACAGTGAACACACACACTGGAGCACTACTACCATTAAGAAGAAAACTGTGTGTAAGTTGGCAGTGACCAATCCATTATATATACAAATAATAGTTAAAATTATCTCAAACAATTATCAACCGAAGCTTTTCTGAACACCTCACGATAAAAAAAAATAAACTGTTCTCTCTAGTCCTAATTTAAGTCCTTTTTAGCCAACGTTTTCTCCTTCTGCGTCTCAACCATTCTCATTTTCTTCCCTTAGTCTGTTTCTCCCAAGTATTACACAGCTTCTCTGAGGACCCCTCCACAGAACAGGCATCCTTCGAAAGTTCTCATTTGAACACTCCAGATGCAATAAAACAATGGTATAAATTTTACAGTGAAAATCAGTAGGTTTTACAAATACTGAATGAAAATTTTTCCATGCACATTTCTTTCAATGTAGGAATGTTTTTTTAAATACTGCGTTAATCTGTATGATATCAAAGAACTTTGCTGCACAACTACACTTGCATTTTAATATTTACTTGGCCAATGTGTTGTTTACTGTGCCCCTGCGTAGGAGCTACTGTTCACCTTTCCTAAACTTACTTGACCTTAGGTCCCCACTTTTCTAAACACTGCCATTCTCTTCTAATGTCAGGACGTTATCGAAGTCATGGATGGTGCATCAGGACATCACCTAAGTGAATTTCACTTTATGTCAAACTGCACATACACAAATTGATATGGTCCTGCGTTTATTCTAAACTATACTTTAGTTTATCACTAACATTCACGTTCACAGGAAGCAAATGCCAATGCAAAAGGAGAAAATACAAAAAATTAAAAGTGGTTTGTCACCAACGTTAGCAGCAACCTAAAAAATGTCCTACTGTTACGTCCATAATTCCAGTGAAGTATAAAAGTAATACGCGGCAATCTTAAGTTTACATTTTAATCATACATCCTTGTCAGCTAAGGTATCTTTTTCAGCTAAACTTTTCCTACTGGGTTTAGTTTTCACTTTCTTACCAATAACTATCTTTATCTTCTTCTTCACTTTACCGTCTGGTTGCAGACTCTCAGAACTATCTTTCTCGTTGTCTTCGTTAACATTCCCACACTCTTCATCCGCTCCCTTCTCTTCCTCAACTTCCTCTTGTTTCTCCTCTTTCTTCTTCTCAGAGTCCTTTCCTCCTACAGTCTTTACAGCCTTCTTCTTTTTCACTCTTCCCTTGAGATTTCTGGCCGCTATCAACTCGGGCGTTTCCTGGGCAGAGGTATCCAGAAACAAGGTATCGCAAGTGGCTATGTCAGCGCACAGCTGCTCCTCATCAATGTCTCTGTTGGAGGAGGTCTTTCCCGTCCCTGTCTTCCTGCTGACCTTGCGCATGCCCAACCTCCGAGGAACTGTTCCGAAGGGAGACTCGTCGCCTGATTTTGGAGCTGGAATCACTCGGGGCACTGAAGGAACGGACAACCTCAAGACGACCTCCTCCCCCGACACCAGGAGATCGTCGCACGGACCCATGTCCAGCTGCGATGGTTGTGACGAGTAACGGTGGTACGTCAGATTTCCGTTATGGAGGGGATCGGTCATCAGGTCGACGGTTTCCGTGTGCGATCCCCTCATCCAAAGCAGGTTGTCATTGTCGCAGACGTCGTACTGATGATGCCTGGAATCGTAATAGGGCGTCGACTTTGTATCCTTGAGGACATCGTCCTGCAAGTACTGCAACTGCTTGTCGATCTCCTTCTCCCTTTTCTTTTCTCTCGCGTGGTCACTCTGCTGCTTCTCCCGCCGCGTCAGGACCGACCTTTGGACGCGAGAGGTGCCTCTGTGAATGACGTGAGCCGTGCGAACGGACGTGTAAAGTTGCGGAGGCCGTGCGGGTCTCACCGGGCGCCTTGGGTCATGCAGACGAGTTTTGGCCACGACGGGCTCTAAGGCGTCTAACCTCCGAAGGCTGAGTTGAAATAAGAAATATAGTAAAGGATTTTAGGTATCAAACTTATGGTCTTTAGGAACAGTATCGTCAGGTAATCGATTAGAATATCAATCACAGTAATTTCTAAGGAATCATCGAAAATATAAGGTTTTACTGATAAAAATAAAAGAACATTCTATCACATACTATCAAACGTAAGGGAAAAACCATTTCACAGCATAAAACAGTAAAAAATACACAAAAAAGTATATTTCTCACCCGCAAAATGTTTGCTCTTTTAACCTCTAAATAAAATGTAGTTTTAGCGCTACAACAGTAATGAGAGGGAGTATAGGACATTTATCACGTGCCTAACAAACTAACCGAACCTAACCTGGAGTGAACCCTATATCATGACCTAGGCTATAGATTCAACATAATACTCAAGCCATCGAGAATGATGGCGGATACATTACCTGGAATGCGAGTACCTAGGGGCTGGAAGCATAATGCGGGGCTGAGGATCTGGTTCCCAGAAATTGCTCACGCTGCCTTCTGGAAAATATAAAAAAAATTTCTAAGTAAAGAGATCCCTTTCAAGTATAAATGGTAAAAAACGATGCGATTCTTAATCTACATTAATATTTATAAACACTGCACTTCTCAGCTTGGCTTGGAAATGTGACTGAGTGGAACTGTTATTAAATACTCACCTAATGCCACTCAAAATCAAACAAAATAGACTGGTCAAGGCCTCGATATACAAATACAAATATGAGCATCTTAAATTGCCTTAAGTACAGGCTAACTGTGTAATGTTTCGCGGCAAGATGCCAACAGCTTAAGCATCAGAAGGAATAAACATACGCAATCCTAACTATAATTCTTGCCTCAACTACGTGTCCATGGTTCTTAGCGACAAACACCAAAGTATAAAAACTGCTAATTTTACTCACTAAATTTATTTCAAATAAATGAACAACTGCCGACTTCAGACATTCATGCATTCTGAAAGAGGCCAGGTGCCAAAACCTATATGTAATTGAGCGAAAATAAATGGAGAGATAATGAGTCGACATGCGTAAATCTGAAAGCCAGTTTATGAAGCTAAAAACGCTTTTATTTTCAGTTATTTTGTCCTTCTGACCCCCCCACAAAATAAAGCCAATCAGTTAGAGTGCCTCAGGGCTTCTGCACGAGAGGTAGAGTACCAAAAAATGTCATTTGTACTAATGACATTCGGAAAAAATCCACTTCGCTGATACAAAGTATAACATCTCAAACCAAGATATTAATTTGCACAAAAAAGTATACGCACGAATATACAATACATATATATATATATATATATATATATATATATATATATAATATATATATATATATATATATATATATATAATATATATATATATATATATATATATATATATATATATATATATTCCTGCGTATATTTCTGTATAACATCTCAAATCAAGATATTAAAATGCACAAACATATACGCACAAATAATTACACACACACATATATATATATATATATATATATATATATATATATATATATATATATATATATATATATATATATATATATATATATATATATATATATATATATATATATATATATATATATATATATATATATATATATATATATATATATATATATATATATATATATATATATATATATATATATATATATATACATATATTATGCTTTTAACATCTTGGTTTGACATGTTATATAAAAATATATGCACGAATATATATATATATATATATATATATATATATATATATATATATATATATATATATATATATATATATATATTACTTTCGTGTGTATACTTTTGTGCATATTAATATCTTGGTTTGAGATGTTATACATTGTATCAGCGAAGTGGATTTTTTCCGAATGTCATCAGTACAAATGACATTTTTTGGTACCCTATCTCTCATGCAGAAGCCCTGAGGCCCTCTGACTGGCTTTATTTCGTAGGGGTCAGAAGGACAAAATAACTGAAAATAAAAGCATTTTTAGCTTCATAAACTGGCTTTCAGTTTTACTTATGTCGAATCATGTTTCTTCAATTATTCTCGCCCAGTTACATAAAGGTTCTAGCATATGACATCTTTCAGAAAGTATATACATATATATATATATTTATATATTTTTATATATATGCGTGTGTATACGTATATATGTATATATATACTGTAAATATATACATTATATATACACAAATATACACACACACACACACACACACACACATATATATATATATATATATATATATATATATATATATATATATATATATATATATATATATATATATATATATATATGGAGTACGTGTGTGGTTAATTTCAGCTGTACATTATTTATACATAGTTAACAGCTTAACGGAAACCAACTCAATTAAGAATAATCAAGTACATGTTTCATGAGTGAATAAATAAATTGAAATATAGTGGGCTGTCTTGCAATCCTATTAAGATTCTAAGTATATGTTTTAAGATTTATACTAAAAATATATACTTATGATATGATGAATATATATATATATATACAGTAAAAATATATATTACGATATGTTAATGAAGATGAAGGAGAAACCAGAGGAAAAGGAAATAGAGTTCTTAATTTGTCCCAACAGTTTCGCCCTCATTTTCTGAATATAATATTTATTGATAATCATTTAAGAAAACATATATATGTTTTTCTTAAACTGATTATATAAAGTTCCCTGAAAAGGCCTGATGGATATAAACTATTGGGACAAATTAAGAACATTTCATCTTCATTGTGGAGTGCATCGTAATATTTTATCTTCGTGATTGAGAAGAATATAAATGTATATATATATATATATATATATATATATATATATATATATATATATATATATATATATATATATATATATATATATATATATATATATATATATATATATATATATATAATCATCAAATGCACTCTGAGAGCACATACCTCGGCACCACGAATCAACATATTTGATCAGAATTTGAATCCAAATGAAAAACTGATACACTCATCTTTGGATCAAAGTCAACTCCCGCACAAAATTTCACTGAAATCCATCATTAACTTTTTGAGATGTCTTGAGGACCAACGCACAAACACGGGTGAATGCATAAATTCTGTTCAATTTCGTTGACGGAGGTAAAGATTCAGAAAACACAATGACTGGCTTATCTGTTACATCAATAACACATCATTCTATTCACTTACTACATCGCGTATTGATGTAATACGATCGAACTGACGGCGCGAGTTTGTTGATGCTTTCAAGGATGCAGTCTCAGATTTGAGAGCAAATTATTGGTGCAGCAGAGGAGGTGTAGTGAAATAGCAACAGGTTAAGAAAAAATAAAAATGGACAAGCGCTTCACTTGGAAGTAAATTCTTATCAGCAGCAACTCTTCTTTTTATATAAAATATTTTACAGAACTGCTTCCGTACAATTAGGTTCAACGGGCACTTGCGAGCAAAGTTGTTCCATGAGGGGCCAGTCCTAGCATAAGGCCAGCTAGACCTTCAACAACACAGTAACAGCATTTCACTCACTAAGAGACCCTTCATATTATTTTCCAGTATGAGAATGATAAAATTTATCAGTTATAATTGCAAATACGCTTGATTTCTAGTTTCCATTTACAACTGTAAGAAAAGTCGGAGGTACATTTCAAAGATAAGGCAGTGGAGTACCTGAAAAGCGCATTTAGTTGTTGTTTATCAAATCAATAAATTAAATGCATTATGTTCCACTAACCACAACCCTTAAGTCATCGATGTCCTGCTTGCCTTGTGTAATTTGTAAGAAATCACTGGACAATTTGTTCTTTGGCGATATAGAGGAGGTAAATAAACTGTCTCTGGGTTCCCATAAAACCCAACTTCTATTCAGCACAATACTGAACTTATGAACCTCGAGGGTATCTACATTCGAAGACAATATAGCTTTTATCACCATGCTCATCTACATTCAATCTTTTGTGGGCTGACTCAACTACTATTTTGTTCTTAAATCTAACAAAAATTATTTCGCTACTGACGTTTGTCGTCGCATCCTTTTTCCGCCATCTGACCCAGATTTTAGGCCACTGGCTCTTTTGGTTTTGTTTCCAGGAACCTCAGTCAAGTCATATTTAATGTCATCTAGAGACCTATCACGTTTCAACTGCTTCTTTTGTTTACTCTCTTTTACCATCTCGGGTATTACTTTTCCTGATCCATATTCCTCAAACCTTTCTTTTGCGGTTTCACTATCGTAATTTCCATTTTGCTTTCGATAATATTTGGGTATACTGATAAGGTGCCTTCTATTTCCAGATTCTCTGTAAGCCTTTAGGTTTTTGGCGTTACACAACCCTGCCTTCAGTTTTTCTGCGTTCTGGTTATTTTGAACTGGTCTACCACTAACAATCTCTTGGAGACAAGTACCATTCTTGATTCTTTTCTGTTTTGTATTCTTTTGGACTTGCACATCACAAAAATTCTGCATACTCCTGTGATTTTTATCTTGGATGGAAATTTCAACCTCATTTTGGCTGAAAAACTGACCCTTTTGTTTTTCTTGGTGATTTTTCAATTTACTATTGTTTGCTGCCTTCTTTGCTTGGATTTTCTTTGGTAGTTGTTGCTTTTCCTCTCCTTTCCCTCCAGTTTTATCATGAAATTTACTCTGAATTGTTTGTGTTGTGTAATCCCTCCCTGGAGAGAATTTCTGTCTGCCTAATGTACTTACTTGGGGGATCTTTGCACCAAAATGATCGCCCCCTTTCATCTTTTCATCTGGTAACCTTTGACGACTTCTGTTAAAATGCCTCTCTTGGACATTTTCCTGTTTCACCGGCGTCAGGTTCTCAATAGTCCTAATCTCTGCTATACTACTTTTTAGGAGCTGTTTATGTTCACAAGAACTCATTGGTTCTCTATTGTTCAAGGCGTCGAACACTGTTTCTTGTTTTGGTTTCTTTTCGTGTACTCTCCTCCTTTGCACTGTTTCGTTGCCCTGGCTTTTCCCTGGAGTTTTGATGTACATTTTTCTCTGGTTCTCTGCGTCTGCGATGGACAATAATTCCATCTTTCATTTTCCTCTTGTATTCCAATAATATTCGATCTATCTTGATGTCCTGCTGCAAAAATCTTTCCAAACCTGCACATCCTCCCTTTTTATTCAGTTTTTCATTTTGGGACTTTTCCATTTCCTTACATTTCCTAAGATTCAAAAGGTTCATGGCAGCTGTTTTCTGTGCAATTCTCTTCTGGAAAATCCTTCGCTGGGTTCCCTCTTCTTGTAAGCATTGTCTAGTTGCGCTTTCGGTGAAAGGACTGTGTTTGTCTTCTCCTTGTGAGCATTCTCCCGTTGTGCTGTCAATGACCGCATTTTGTACGAGATCATTTTTAAACTGCACCTCCTGCATATTCTCGTTTTCTTTGTTCTGCAGAGGGCATTCCGATCGGTATGAATTTTCTTCTTGAAACCCTACGCTTTGCACCTCTAAAGTTTTTGTTGTATTATCATCTGACAGAGTTTTAACAGCTTCAGCTTCAGCCATAAATGCTTCGTTTGATATTTCCAAATCTGTTACCGTTAGCTCTTCTACAATTTTTGCATTTGTTACATGTAAACCCTCTGTTACATCTGTGTTTGACAATGAATTTTCGGCCAACGTACCCATATCTATAGTTTCATATCCTTCGTTCAATATGTTTTCATCTTCATTTCCTCCTGAACAAGCAATGACTGTCTTTTCGGAACCTTCACTGGGAGAAAAACTTGATTCAGAGTTTCCTTCTGGCCTAACAAAACATTTCCTTCTTAGATTACCCTCAAGTCTCAGCAGTTCATCTTTTTTCAGTGATTCTTCAGTGCTCGACTCGTCTTGCAGGCTCGATTCTTTACTTGTAATCCATTCCGTACTGAAACTACTCCCATCAGTGGGCTCTTCCCCTGAGGAACCTTCTTGCTCAGACAGTTTTTGATTATTAGAAACTTTTGCTATATCTACGTTCTTATTCGCTTCAGGTTCATTATCTCCTTTCTTTTCGTCCTCTGATGAAGACACAAATTCCTTAGTTAAAAGACCATTTGCCAAGGAGTCATCAGATGAACTGTTTACCGAAGTATCATCCTCCACTGAATTTGTTTTTTCCCCCAAATCTCTTTGTCTGGAAAGTGGCCTTTTCAATGGATCTTTGTTTGATGAAACTAACCCTTCTGAAGATGATTCACTTTCTGATGAATTATCTGCTAAGGAACTAGATTTCCCGGATGTGTCTCCTTCTGATGAATCAGACTTTTCAGAGGATTCTTTGGACAAAAGAGAACTTTTCTCTGACTGCGATTCTTCAATCGAACCTAAAGCAGGGGATGAATTTACATCTTCTGTCGATGCCGATTCACTTAATAATTCTGATTCTCCTGATTCATCTGATGGGTCAGACTCTTCCTCGGAAACAGATTCATCTGACTCTTCAGATTCACTTGAGGATTCTGTTGCTCCTACTACACCTGATTCATCTGATTCATCTAACGATCCTGATTCACCTTCCGAACCTAAACCATCAGATTCTCCAGACTCATTTGTTGTTTCTGATTCTCCTTCAGAATCTGAATCCTCCGACTCTATCGATTCACTTGATGCTTCTGATTCTCTCTCAGAATCTGAATCACCTGATTTTTCAGCTTCAGTTGGTGAATCGACTTTTCCCTCTGAGTCAGCGTTTGGTTCTTTTATATTTCTTTCCTCGAGCAAAGAAGGTTCTTCAGTAGGAATATGGCCATCAGTAAGACGCTCCCCTTCAGTTGAATTATCGTTCTGAAAACTTTCACTTGCTGAATCATCTTCTTCTTCTTCTTCAATAGGTAGAAGTGAGACTTGGACTGAGTCTCTTTTGAAAGCATTTTCTGCAAATGAGTTTTTCCTAAATGCTGAATTACTGTGACTCACTGAATCACAACCCCATTCAAGTGAATGCTTTTCTGCCGTAACTGATGTTTCTGTTTCGTCCGTTGACTCATCCTCCTCGGAGGAGGCTTTTTCCCTTTCCTCACTTCCATCCTCACCAATAATATCTTTCCCAATTCGAAAACAGTTTTCTCCATGTGGAGCTCTTCCGTTTGGTTCCCCACCTTCCTTCCATTCCCCACCAAAAGAATCTATTTCCAGCGGCAAGGCGTTTTTTCGAGGAAGACGGTTTCTTTGGGTCAAGGTCCTTTCTTTTAAGCACTCTTGGCCCTTCGGATGACGCTGCTTGTTGACATTTTGCTCTGCAGTTACAGCACTCCTCTCAGAGACCTTGACCTTTATCTTCTTGACAGAAGAATCGGGAACTTCTGCCGGTCTCTGCTCTTTCTTGACCAAGACTTTTCCTCCCTTTATGGAGGCATCTTTCCTTCTCCATTTGCCGGTCCTTTTCGAGTCTTGTCCCACTTTGCCATCTGAGAAAAACAGACAAAAGTGGAAAACAACTGTCACTAAACACTTGACATTCATATTTTTTTGATCTACAAGAAAAGAAAAGATGTTTTGAGACAAATATTCGAAGATCTAACTTTAAGCGTTGTGTCTCACCGGTATATAGCAAGCAATGTCCTAATTCAATTGGCAAGATGCAAGAGCTCAATAATTAAGCATGAACCGTCAATGTACCCCTGGAACACTATACTGACTTTTATACTTTTGATGTCATTTTGTGCACAAGTCATATCAAATGTGGCATTAACAAGCATATTATGTACGTTTATTGAAGATGAACAAAAATTTTAATCTGTTGGGTTGCAGTTCCTCAACAGACATTCAAGAACCTGATACTGTTTGCAACAAGTATAGAAACAATGACACTACTCACATATCATTGGTAAGCAGTTGTATTTGCTGTTTTCGAACTAATATTTTGAGAAAACTTAAAGAAGGAATATACCGCAGTACTTAGGAAACCAAAGATTTTTTTTAAACACAAGTTACAAAACTTGAGAAAACATCAAGATGAGCTACAAGTCTTTCAGGGAACACTGATATTGTCAGAATACATCCGTCTGGAAATACCAGTGAACTGTCAAATACAATTTTGCATTCATTTCTTGTTTTTCACTCCCACAATTACAGAAAATGGTACACGTAAATGGCATCGGAAAAGTGTAAAATCAGTATTATTTTTCTTTAAAGGAACGTTACAGATCTCAGTTGCCATATTTATGAAAGATGACTGGTACGTCTCAATTATTAGGCTATTCTGATTTGTGAATCATTATATATGTAACTATCATTCGTGTTACAAACATTAATGAATTGGTGTAAAATACCAGTTACAAAACAGAAAACCACCAAAATGTCTTTATAGAAAGAAAGAGGGCCGGGAGAGTCAGATAAATGGTGTTCAAGTAAGACCAGGATGAAGAGAGAGCAATATGTATGTCCAGTGTCAACTCTATAGTTCGAAAAAAAGACAGCAGGGGCAGCTACACTCGGAAAAGAAAATGAACAAGAACATTTGAAATTAGGTGAGCACCCTGACATCTGAGATGAGCTTATCCAAAATGCAAACAAGCTTGTCTCTAGAAATCTACAGTAATTCCCGTATATATTAAGATCTTGTGATTCTAGATCGTGATTAGTCTTTTGGAAAGTGATTTCAAGTAACGGAAAGTACAATAATCTACTCTTCACGATAGGTGGATGGAAGAGAGAGAGAGAGAGAGAGAGAGAGAGAGAGAGAGAGAGAGAGGGGTTGATCACTTACCTGACGTGAAGAACAGACGTCAGGATACTATGGTGCCCGATGGTATCCTCCACGGCTCTTAAAGATCTCCTCCCTGTTTAGTCTTCAATGCTTCTCAATTGTTTGACTAAGGTACAAGCACCAGACACTCACAATGCAATAAACACAGTTCCACAGGTGTCTGTTCTACCTGCATTTTAAGGTTTATGCTTAGGAGGAAGACACTTGTGGGTATTCATTCGTTGAGTGTACAGTGTATGTATATGCTTAACACACGCACATGTAACGTTTAACGTATAATGTATGTATGTATATATGTGTGTATATATATATGTATGTTTATATATATACTGTGTGTGCGCGAGTGAATGTGTGTGCGTATATATACAGTATAATAATGCTGTGCATGTATTTAAGTATCAGTGGGCATATTCCTATAACTGAATTAGAAAACAAAATAACTGTACACTGCTTTATCCTCCTCGGTCATCTTCCCTTCCATTACTTGTTTAATACATCAAAGGTAAGAACGGTGAATGAAAGTGAAAATTCCTAAACAACAGTCAGTTCACCTGTCCTTCCCAATATAGACTCAACGTCTGATTTCCATTCATAGGTTGCTCTTCTTAGACGTAAAACATCACGAGTGAAGTGGTAGCATCGGCGTGACAGTAGAAATCCGATTCTACTTGACCACTGTAACAGTGTGGGTTTTGTCCAATCTACACATCAGAATGATAGTTCAACTTAAGCTTGATGAGCGCTAATCTGTACGGAGAAGCCTCACGTCGTGATTCTGGTTCTACAAGAATCCGTGTTAGTCAAAAAGGAAATCGGAAATTTACGTGGCCTGAAAGCATCAACAAACACAAGGTTAAATTAAACACACAGAAAGTAATAAGTCTGACGCACAGTGACGAGAGAGAGAGAGAGGCGGATACAACACAAACGGGAGATCGATCAATCTTTTCCATAAAGGCAAACGATACAGTAAGCGGAGAAAACTGACGATGTTCAGATGATCTTTCGGATCCCCTGATATTCCTCACCTTCAGTGTCACTGACGGCTTGTCTGCTGGACATGAGCTCTCCCATCTTCTCCATATAGCTTTTGGTCGCCAAGTCTAGGTAGCCCCTGGGCTCGGCCGAATCCCTGCCGTCGACCTCGTACCCGTCCTGAGGAGAAAACAGAAATTCGATATAGATGTGAGAAGACGGCGCCATACCAATCCAACCTGAGGGCAGATAGTTTAACTGATTGTCAAAACGAAGCTTCTACTGATCTGGTGTCGGACTATCATTAAAGACTGAGTTACGAATGCTCTTAAATAGATCTTATTTAACACTAGAGTGCCTCAGTAACGCCCTGTTCTGTTTATCCGGTTAGATTTTATTTTGATTGTGTTGTTTTATTTTGGGTATGTTGTTTATAGAGGTTTATTTTCGAAAACTGTTAAAATCTATTATTTCATACCATACCTTTTGATATTATTGCATTAGTTTAGATTGGCAACTGCTCGGTTTAAAGTGTAATATACTATAGTAAAATAATACAATCACTGAATTATTTTAATACTGCTTTCCTGGTAAAAATATAAATATGTGCATAATATATATATATATATATATATATATATATATATATATATATATATATATATATATATATATATATATATATATATATATATATACATACATATATATATATATGTATATGTATTATATTATATATATATATATATATATATACACACATATATATATATATATATATATATATATATATATATATATATATATATATATATATATATATATATATATATATATATATATATATATATATATATATATTTATTGTATCAATGAAACTTTCTAAGGCCTAAAATCCTTTCATAAACATACCAACAAGTCTGTCCAAGAATTGTCAAAAAAAAGTACAGAGAAATCATGAAATTACTAAATATATAAAGAAATGCGCATAATCCAGTAAAATAAAATTCTAAATTGATAAAACTGTATTCTGTTCAAGCTGACCTGTAATTCCTTTCATACTTTCCTCCACCAAGCTCGGGTACTGGAGTAAGTAAGTCTCTGGCCTTAGCTGTGCTATCACTTCCTGGACTGTAGGAAGTTTGTTAATAGGGAATACAATAAATCAAAAGGGCATTAAACATCCGGTTTTATTACGACTTGAAATCTAAAATAAAACCTCGTTTGTTTTTATCTTTGATAAAAATGACTTCAGCACAACTGTCTAGCATGGTACTGCAAAAACAAAAAAGAAAATGAATGCCAGGCAGACATTGTCATTATTTCGGACCCCTTTTCGCTTGTTCTTGTCCGTTATGAAATCGCCTCAATGAGCGAACGCGACTTAGATTTTGCAGTAAAACAAGGAAATACTGGGGGCTTTGTGGAAACGTTGGTGGAAAAAGCTAAAAATCTTCACACAATGTGCCCCAGTGATTGAGCCTTTACAATAAACACCGTGCACAGTGACGATGGCAGGCTTTCATCGTGAGAGGAGATATTTCAATGATACAATGATATACATATACTGTACATATATCTATATCTTTATCTACATACATATATATATATATATATATATATATATATATATATATATATATATATATATATATATATATATATATATAGTGTGTTTGTGTGTGCGTGTAAAAGTATAAACAGATAAATAAAATATTTCAGAAGACATTACAATAATTTCTTGATAATTATAAATTACGAATGACGGACAAGGGGAAAGAGAGGCAGTCAACAGAGCAAATTATAAGCTCACATTGTGAACAGCTTTAGAATCCTTTCCAACTAAACTGCTGAAAGCATTCAGCTAAAAATAAAAAATATACTTTCACTTAATGTTAAATATCATCACTGAATTGTCATTTAAACTGTCATATGCTCAAATTGAAATCAATGGTTTGGTAAGCGTGGCAATATCATCATATCAATACATTTTATCATGAAATAAATGTTATCTCGAAGCAGTTTTAGAGCAAAGAAAATATACAGACTTAGTGGTCACGAAAAAATGGTATTAAAAGCATGCACAAGCGTTTAGAAGCGATTTACGCGGCTTTATCATTTTAAGATGTCATGTGGTGTCTTCAAGAAACCAACTGTAGTAGTACTGTACATAGAAGGCTTCGTCGCCACATCAGTTTCCCTGATTAGTATAATTAACAATTTAGGTTAGTTCTAAATATCTGAAATAAATGAAATTTTAAAGGGTCTAGTTCTGAATACCAAGACTTCTAAAAATTCAGCAACAGTTTGAACTTGGTCTTCACAACGTATTGAATTCTGAAGTTAGAAACACAGGCCTAAACGAAGCTGAGTTTACTACAGTTGCTTGAGTTTATGTGAGAGGGCAAAAGCAGTGACAGTTAGGGAATTAACTTCCGGTAGCACATATAAAAGCACAACTCATCTACAAACATCTACTCGTGGAGAAAGGACGGTGATGTTAAAAGGATGTTTTACACTGAGGCACTATACAGAAATGGATGAAGTACAATGCATAATTGGCACAGGTGACTTTGAGCGCCGAGGGGGTTTCGGGGACGTCTAGTTCCTTCTAAGGGCTTACGTAAAGGAGAGTTGCTCTTCTGAGCATTCAGTGAGGAGTAATAATGAGAAATCTAACATGTTCTACTTCGACATTGCAAAAATGCGCTCCAGAACTCGAAATCCAACTTCAAAAATGATTGGCGAGACATAAATTTCGCAGTACTGTACTCGGATTGATTTGATGAAATTTAGACAGTCAAGCCGAGGACTGGGGTTGCAGTGTTCTTTCTTTGGCTCCTGATTGTATAAAGTTTTTTCCAGTCGAGAAAAAAAACCAAATTAACTATCACATGTCCGTTAAGCTTGTATATACAGATGGATGTCTCCGCATACAGGAATGAAGATATTAGGCATTGCATTTTCCAGAGTTACGACCAGTGTTTAATACTGTTTGTACTTATTTACATAATGTTAAAGAATTACAGCCACTTATTGTTATATGCTACACGTGTATTATGAATCTCATGATTAGTCACAAATGTGTTAAGCTACACATTTCATTAAAATACTCATATACATCACGAATGGTTTAGATCTGTTGAATTCTATATAAATGTGAAAACCGTATCATTTGTACAGCAGTCTATACATCACAAAAATTTAGGAATCTTATTCTGAAAATCTCACTCAAAAATTAAGACCCAGCGGTATTCACCTGACAACGTTTATTACCTCCCTGGAATTGCACACCTTTTCCCAAATGTCAGGTTTCTGGCATGAAACTTGAAAACCAGACATTTGGAATGTTTGTCACTTACTTTGGCAGTTGAGCGGCCATTTTTGAAATCCCTTGCAGCCCACTGTCTCCCGTAGTAGTTGGTAAAGGATTTTTACAGTTTCTGCTGTCGTGTGAGGAATCAAAAGTTCAAGAATTGTTATCTTCCTAAGATAGAAATGTTACATGAACATCTATCATCGTCTTTCAAAATATCACTCAAAGTTGACTCAAAATCTACCAGCACTCCGTACCCCACAAAATTTTAGTAAAGTGGAGCAACTTAAAGATTCAAAAATAATATTTTTTCATTGTCTGATGGAGTTCCTTTGTTGTTCACCAAAAATCCTTGGAAGCTGCACCATTCCCCCAGTAAATTACACCCAAAAATGACAACAAGGTAAAACTAGAAAAATGACATTCTGAACAAAACAGTAATATTTTGCTCATTCTACCCACGAGTTCCTCTGTCGTGTTTCACAGAAATATGACTTGTACTTCTTCCATTCTTATATAGACATGCTGTTTACTAAGGGGAGCTTTGTGATAGACGTACACTCTGGCCGAGATCCCTGTGTTTGTTGATGTTGTTGTTGAGTCTGTGTGCTAAATGCTCGTTCACAGAGCCAGTGGAAGGTTTCTCTGGCGGGATCGGGGAGACGGAGTTCTCCCGAGTAGGGACAGAGGTAAGAGGATGATGATGGGGAGGGGGAAGGGGATGAGGAGGAGGGGTAGGTGAGGGCTGTGGTGGGGTGGGGCGGATCAGGCTATGACTGGACCTGCGAAGTGGGGGGGCTGAGCAGGGCGTGGGGGGCAAAGCTTCTTCTAACTTGTACTGGGTTGGCCTAAGGCTGGTACGTCCTGAGCTGGGGTCAAGCACACTGGTAGAGGTCCGAGGTCTCTCCAGGAGTTTTTTAAGGCACGGCTTGCCGCTGCTATCCGTCACAGCTTTGTAGACTGTGCCGTCCAGGTTTGAATCTCCGGCCGCACCACCATCACTAGAGGAAAGTCTACCACCACTGACCCGGTCACCGAGTAGAGGCTCTCGGGAACTGGTCACAGGTGAACCTGAGGAACCAGATCGGCTGTGCTGTAAACCTTTGGCTCGACGTTCGGATTTCTCCTAAAAGAACAAAACCAATTACTGTAGCCTCTGGGACGACCAGATGCATCACTGTGTCACTGAACTAAACACATTTCTTGTCATTTCTGGAAGGACCAGATGCATCACTATATCACAGAACAAAATGCACTACTGTAGTTGCCGAAGGATCTGACGCATCTCTGCATCAAAGTAACCGAACCAGTTGCTGTAGCTTTTGAAAGTTTCAGATACATATCTGCTTTGTTGACACAATCAATTATAAGGAAATCTGGACTTTTGGCCTTAATTAGATACATTACTGTTACAGATAAAAACGCCATTCCAGTCCACTTACAATTCTGGTTTCATTAATAACATAGGAAATCACACATGTAAAAAGACCATGACAAGACTGCTGTCCTTCAAACGAGCTACGATGAATGACACTCAGCAAAAGATACAGATTACCAGCACCTTCAGCTTAATGTGCCCGTCACCTCTCGATTAATAATTCTTTAATGATTTGAAAAAAATGGAAAATACTTTCACATACGCAACTTGATGTTCGCATTCAAAAACTCTACTGTAAAAATGAAGCAATAACTGAAGCTGGTACGTGTACAATGATATTTGAAGACCATTAAAATATAAAATTTATTTTATTTGTGAATACCTCGATGAATTGTGAATATTTTATATCTACACGCACACATACTGCTCTGAAAAGGTGATATAAACATCACAAAAGACACTGCACTCTCGAATTTCTTTTCATCTTTATTTTTGATTCACAGACAATGAATTAATATCTACGTGATTCTCTGTAATTATATACTATATATATATATATATATATATATATATATATATATATATATATATATATATATATATATATTATAATATATATATATATATATATATATATATATATATATATATACAATGCCCTCTTAAATGCTTCTCGAATTCTTCGCGCTTTTTTGGATACGCTTGTCACTACAAAGCCTTAAGATCCAATTGCAAGAAATATGAAGAAATTATGATGTCCGGTAGCGGGAAACAAACCCAGGTTCCATAATCACATACACACATTATATATATATATATATATATATATATATATATATATATATATATATATATTATATATATATATATATATATATATATATATATATATATATATATATATATATATATATATATATATATATATATATATATATATATATATATTTATATATATATATATATATAATTTTATAGTGCCTGTGTCATCAATAAGTAACTGAGAATCATTTTATGTGTATAGGATAAATATCGCAATGTTTCTTTATTATTCTACTCAAGCATTTCTTCTTATTTCAAGTCACTTATTTTTCTTCGGAATGTTTAGCATTAAAGCAAATACCCTGAAAAAATCTTATAATTACAATGCCTTCATTCGTAATAAGCAATTAGGAATTTCGTTTACACAATTTGTAATGCGACCCCGGTAGCTTCAGCAGTGATTTAACTCCTGTATTACAAGATATTCTAAACTCAACCTTTGTTGTTTAATATTGCTCTCTTAAGTTACAATAGATATTATTCCCTTACGGATACGTAAAATTCTATTCTAATAAAATGCTATTATTAGAACAGCATTTATACTTTACGTATTATTAGAATACAATTTATATTTTACGCATATTCTTAGTAACATAACGCAACTTACAAGAACAGTTAACCGCCGCATTACTCAATCAAAGGTTAAGATAAAGCTGAACACTTTACTTTGGGAGGGGGGCAACATGAATTTTCTTGGCAGAGAGAACTTCGGGATTTTGTAACTTCTGCAACAGGGAATCCAGAACGGCTTCTACAATATTCCATTCGCAATACCCTTTCAACATTGCAGTTCCAGTCAAGTTGTCGGAGATTCATAAAATTTCCAAGAATAAACTGACCGTTCCTGCAGCCTTACCATCCTCATCTGCGAAGTGACCTTCTCCACCACCTGAGCAACGCTGCTTCTCCCTCCGATCATTTTCCTTCGAGGATTTCTGGGGATCTTTTTCTTCCTCAGCCTCACGGGGGTCACCTGGTGATCGGATTCCCCGCTGCTGGAATTGGTTTCACTGGAAAAAGAAAGTTTCACGCGTGTGTAGGCTGAAGTGATTATTTCTTTGCTTATGTTGTCAGTGATTATTTTCTGAAAGGTGTTCAAGTTTACTGATCTCAAAATGTAACCATCTGCTTTGGTTTTCAACGATTTTAAACCCGATTTTACGATTCGTTCCTTTATGGAATATCACGTGAAAAACTAATATTTGTATGGTGGGAAAACATCCCTTTTTTCAAAGCAGACTTCGCACTGCTTACTGATAAATTCACTCTCCTATCAACTAACCTGAAATCGATGGATGCCGGTTCGTCGGCATTGGATCCTTTCTTAATGAGCCTCGACCACAGCTTATTCCTGAGTTTCTCCTAAAAATCGGAGCCTGAAAGACAAGAACTCGATCAGTCTCTTCAAGGGTAAAACTGGCTAACAAGAAATGTTTTATCTTACGCATATTATCATGGAAAATTCCCTCTCACACAAATATAAAGCTGCAAAGCATTATTTTTGGCGATACAGTATGTGCATCACAACTACAGATATTGTCTGTTTATTAATTTATTTGTTTACATTTTTTGCGCTGACCGTAAACGTCCGCAGCTGATATCACTGAAGCTTCGATCTTGCCTTTGAAATGGTCGATGCTGTGAAGTAATTACTTTCAAATACTGTGTTATCTTGATGAAGACACAAAAAAAGGCCATCTTAGAGTCATTATATCTTTAATTGTCCTCCACAACGAGACAATACAATAAGTGACTGCAAATCCCATGAATGGAGAACAAACAACTTCAACAAAATAGATACAAACACATTTCAGCGATTAGTTTCCACTCTCTAATCACAGTCAGTCAGTGGATATACACTGACAGGTGGAAAGGGAAACTGAGACAATTAAATGAGATATGCTGGAATGATTCTTCAGTTCAAAAGCCGGCATCATATCATATGTAACTAACGGAATAAGTTCCGTTCAACGGGAACTACAGATACGCTAGAGGAAAAATTTCTCTCATTTCTTCGTCATTTACAAATAAGAACCTTAAGATAATAAGAACATATAAATTGCTTTGCACACAGAGGAACATTTAACTTTCACTACATTCCGATACAGTTTCTCTGGGTATGACCCAGCAGCAAGTAACTGTGACCAAACGTGCATGAAGAAATTGGATAAACAATGAGTGAAGAATAAAGGCATAAAAACCAATATAACACAATAAGAAACACAAAAATACTCACCATAACAAAAATTCCAAGCAAGCAAGAAAAGGAAAGATAAAACAAAAGGTTTAGATTAACATATTAATTTAATGAAAGATCATCCAAGATGTTTCAAAATCTATTTTAAGTATGTAAACTTCCCAATTCCTCTACGATAATAAATTTGCACCTTCCGTTCTGCCTAGACGTGAAAAGGGCACTGGGCTGCCCAACCGTCGGCCTTTTTGCCATTATATGCACAATATTTTTGAACCAAAATACTTCTACAAATTTCCTTGCGCTAGGGCTAACAAGGGTACCTTATCAGCTCTAGAAGAAGTCTTCAGCTTACTTTTATTGGCTGTGGATCGAAATACTCAACAAGAGTCTCGCAGAACTGGCGTCCCATGGACAGGAAATCGTGGATGTTATAGTGGGTCCCAGCGCGAGGGCCCTCAGAAGCTCCTCCGAAGGAAGCCTCCATTGTGTAGGAATGCAAGACGCCCATCATCCAGACGACCACGCGAGCGGTGCCTTCCTTGCAACGGTGGACTTTAAACTTGCAGCTGCGAAAGCTAAACTGGAATGGAGAAGTGGTGCCTTGGCATTATACACAATGGTAAAGGTAAAAAGTTGCTTCAGGCCAAAGGGAATTCTTGGGGTTGCAGAATGCGTCATGGTTTGGGGGGTATTTACCTTAGACCAGAAGAAAGTAGTGCTTATTTCATAAGCATCAGAAACAAGAAAAAGACAGGAATAGATGATTTCAAGAGTGACATGACACTAAGCAGCTTAAGAACATTGCATTAGAAACAGATCAAAGGAAACTTTCGAATGAATATGAACGACTAATCAAAAATGGATAAGAGGAAAAAAATTCCAGCACAGGATTTCAATTTATATTTTGCAATGCAAGAGAAAGCGGCCGTCCTCAGAAAATGTACCTTATCCCCGCCATTATAATGGAGGAGGAGAGGAAAAATCTGCTCTCGTAAATGGTTGTCTTGGTTGCGACGGTTTTCACAGCCATACAAAAAGATGTTGTGCTTACGCGAATGGGCATGGAAATCCCCATACATAACTACACCATGTTCATCCATTAACCTATTGGAAAGAGAGGTCGGTGAAAAGGTCAAAACAGGCAACTGTAATTAAAAAAGAAAAATATTATGTTTACAGCTAATGCTACGGCT
Source organism: Macrobrachium rosenbergii (assembly GCF_040412425.1). Lineage (NCBI taxonomy): Eukaryota > Metazoa > Arthropoda > Malacostraca > Decapoda > Palaemonidae > Macrobrachium > Macrobrachium rosenbergii. The sequence continues at coordinate 6,845,738 of NC_089758.1, forward strand.
ATGGGCACACACACACACACACACACAAAACACACACACACTGAAATACAAATCCTAAACTCTACGCAAAATCTAAAAGAAATATAAACTTGAAAGTAAAAGGTTCTCGATATATTTCATCCTGAAAAATAAACAGCCTGGCACACTTCAGGGGGTAAGAGGCCTTTCTCTGGTAAAAGATTTCTTTACAGGAGCTCTTGCTAAATAATTCATCTTCAGAAAATGTTTATCAATTAGTGTCCCATGTACACGTTTTTCTGGATTTCCTTTCCATCATTAAATCGCCAGCACTGATGGCAAATTTGAAGTCACACAGATACAAGCTGGTATGAAATCCCATTAATGAGTACAGCATATGGTTTTGTTATTTATTCATACATACAAACATATATATATATATATATATATATATATATATATATATATATATATATATATATATATGTATGTATGTATATTGTATGTATACATTTTGTAACCTGATACAATGTTTGGTGACGAAATGCTACAAGCCACCAAAGAGCATGCTCATGTGACACCTGAAGCGTACATTTAACTTTGCATTCCAGTTCAATAAGAATTTCTTCATCTATGAAAAGAATAAGAACTCATTCTACTGACCTACGAACCATGGCTTTCGTATGCCAGATAGCAGGGAACATCTCTTTGACAACCATCTTATACTGGCGATTGAGGTCACGACCTACCAACGAGCAACGGTGGTTGCCCACAATGACCCCGTCCGGATTCAGCATCGGAATCACTTTGAAAATGAACTGCGATCGAAGATCCTGCGGAGGAAATGGATATAAAACTATGAAGTCCATATACACGTACCCATATGCAAGATGCAATGACGGAGACAAACTCGGAAGCCGGATAACAGTTCACAATAGAAAAGCACAAAACCAAAAAAAACGACATATGAGAGCCATTGACAAATTCCTCCGTTTTCAAATACGATTGTAGAACAAATGCAGTTCATATATGCCTAACGATACTAATGTTTTCAAATAAGTTCGTCTCAATGCCTCATGCAACAGGCTAACTGGTAACGCATCCTCACGCACAAGTCTACTGCATTAAAGCAACAGATACTTACGTGTGCTTTGGGATGATCCGAAGTGAGGAAATCCAATACCCCTTTCATGATCCAGGACGAGGGGGTCTCCCCAGGGTGGACCCGAGCGGTGAGCACTACGGCGCGCTTTTTCTGCAAAAGGAATCGATTCAATTCGGGGAGTCTGATTTTTTTTCTAATTGACGGCCATCGCTCTCCCGTTTATTTCTTAAATGTTCATCATCATCGCAACAAGCTCGTCAAGAAATTAAATATATAAACAATACGTAATACTATACTTTTACACACGCACACGAATATTATATATGTATATATATACAGTGTATATATATATATATTATATATATATATATATATATGAAATTTTTGTCACATGCACCGTGACATTTTTATATTCACATACATTACGCTATAAGTGTCGTTTAATAACCAACCTGAGAATAATACAGAAAGGGGGATTCTAACTGATAAGCGATTCGGCACCTGGGAGATTTAAACACCCGGCAGTGTGAGCCGACCAATGCATGGACGGTAGCAATGACAGCCGAATGGTTACTGCCCTTGAAGTAGTCGGTTTGAATCTCCCAGGGGCCGAAGTGTTTATCACTTATAACAGAGTGCGTATAAGATATATATATATATATATATATATATATATATATATATATATATATATATATATATATATATATACACAGGCAGTCCCTGGTTTACGACGGTTCCGGCTTACGGCGTTCCCGACGACGTTATATATTATAAATATATTCATCAGAAATTATTTCCCGTACGACGACATGTTCCGGGTTACGACGCGTACGTATCCGACGGAAGAAATTTGGCCCCAAAACGGCAGAATAATCATAATTTGAAGGTTTTTTGATGTAAAACTCAATAATAATGCAGTTTACGTCGTTTTCAATGCACCCAGAGCATTAAAAGTAAGGTTTTCTTATGATTTTGACGATTTTCGACGATTTTCCGGTTTACGACGATTTTCAGGTTATAAGAACGGAACCCCGTCGTAAACCGGGACCGCCTGTATATATGCATGCATGCACACACACACAGGTAAATGTATATGTGTGTGTGTGTGTGTGTGTGTAAAATCATCATTAAATTTCTTTTTCATCAAATGTCATCGATCTCTACTTGATTTCTTAAGGAATGAAATATTGAAATATTTCGGTTTGGATCGATTGACACTGACCTCCCTTGCTCTTAGAAATGTTAACCAGAATTTTAAAGCGTTTATCAAAGAATGAAATAACAGATAAAAAAATATACTTAACGCAAAAAATAATTAAATGACTTGAGTGTTATGACTTACACTATCACAGCCTCACCTTTCCGTCTTCCTCTGGTTCCGGACTCGTAATCGTTAAGAGATAAACTGGGTTTCCCGCCAAGGAACGGCAGAGTATCCGCTGCCTACATACGGTGGACTTGAATACGTCGTTCTGTGAATCATGAAAGCGCAGTCAGTAGATGACTAAAAAACTGGTGATTAATAAGCCGTTCAGTTTGCGATCTCTTACTCAGAACAGGCTACATCTGAGGCAATTCCTTACTGCTAATACAGCAACAACAATAATTACAGATGAGAAACTAAGAGATTCTCAGCTCAAAAGCTTTTCTGTTTTGAACATTAAAACAAACACATTAAATGTAAAGAAAATGCTAATATGCTGCTATCAACAGCGTTAACGACAATCGTAATAAGCGACAAAAACACGTAATAAGAAGAACGGGAAGATCTATTAAAATATAGAAAGATGTACACACATATACGACTTGAAATACAGGAGCCCAACTCCTTCCATGAACGCCTACCTGAATGCTAAGGAGGTGTTCCTGCAGGTCCGAGTAACTGTAGGGGTAACAATGAGCAATGTAAACCGTATCGTGGTCGTGTGGAAACGTGATGTTGAAGGTCAGGGTGTAAGACGGGGCGTCGTCTTCTCCGTCGTCGTCGCTGTCAAAGCAGGCGTTGTCGCTGCTGGAAAACAGGAGAGCATTTCACAGTGATCAGGCCTCTCGTTCATGAGAAGTTACCTGCTTTTCTAATTTCTTTTGTGGGACCCTCAATCCATGTAACGCCCTCAAGAGTACAGCGAGAAGGCATCCCTAGATTACCAAGCTGTCATAAAGCGAGATCTACGAAATGATATTCTTTCACATGTGAAAAGTGTAGTTCACGCAAGAAAAATAAATACAAGAATGGTTTGAGTTTATTTTAAGTTGCGAGAGGAAACCAAAACGTTCATTGGCAGGAGGCTCAAACTACTGAGAAGAAACAGAGTTGATAAGGATTCTCTACTTTTGAACTCAAGTTTGGGCACCAGATTTGTTCTTCACAATCGAGGATTCTAAACTCGACAGTACAGAACATTAAGATTATATTTTTTCGTTCGAAAACTAGTCTCTTACAGAATAAGATACGATAATTATTGCAGACTGACAAGACTGACAATCAAGATGAAATTCAGTTCCTCGAATTGCGTAAAAAAGTACAATACCTGTCATGGTTCTTGAAGTAAACAATATTTGTAGCACATCGCCTCCATCCAACAGAATGTATGTCGGCCTCTTTGGACGAATACATGAGGGGACGCATGCCGTGGTTGTAAAGGCTGTCTCCTTTGTTCAGGTTCACTATTGAGAATCTGCAGATGAATGAGATGCGGAGAAAGTTTGCAGAAACCGATGCTTCCGTTGGAAAATTAGAAAACAGGACAGGAGGGGAGAATGGGATGATAGAAGTATTCATTTTTGTGACCAATTATGATCTTAGTCTGTTAACGTAATCTGTGATTAAAAAACGGTCAACTGAAAGTAAAGATGTATCGTCAATAATATCAAATGATATAAAAAAACATAAAAGTGTCAACCACACGTAAACGAATATCTATATTTTACTTGAAATTTTTTTTTAATGAAAAAGTCTTGTACTGCTATTCTAAATGGGTCAAACGAGTACGTATCCGGAAATATTCATTTGCATCTTGACGCTCAGCTTTCTACCAAGAATCCAATATCTTTTTCTATTTAGAAATGAAGTCATACATTTTCACTGAGGAAAAACCACAAGAACACGGACAAGTATAACTTCAATTTTGCCGCCAGTAATGGCAAGATGCTAATAGACGTCAAAAGAAGCGAAAGTTACTCTAACAAGTGGACAAGATTAGAAATTTCAAAACTTTTCAGAGATTTAAAATAGATGTAAGCCCTTGGCAAAGTCTGATAATCATAACTACGTGAAAATTAAATTCAGCAAATTTCCATGGAAAAAATTCAAACTGAAAAACAAAAAACCAGTAGTAAATACCTTCTTATAAAACCAATTATATCACAATACCAAATACTTATAGAGCTAATAAACACACATACTACCTATCTATCTATATAATTTTATATATATATATATATATATATATATATATATATATATATATATATATATATATATATATATATATATATATATATATATATATATATATACACATACTGAAAGACACAGTTATTGAATTACTTAGAAAAAAGAACAAACGGTATACGAACCTATATGTTATATCTTTCCGGGTGTTCGAAACAGCAAAGTAGAACCACTGCGTGTGACGGGAGGTGTACATGTCTGCCCTCAAGTGGAGTTCATAGTAGCACTCTGAAACTTGCACAGCCTGAGGGAAAAATGACAATTACTTTTGAACTGAAATGTAAAATTAACATACATTCATAAGAAGGCAATCCAGAGAGAGAGAGAGAGAGAGAGAGAGAGAGAGAGAGAGAGAGAGAGAGAGAGAGAGAGAGAGAGAGAGAGAGAGAGTTTTATGGGACATCTGCCCAATGTTTTGTAAAATGTTCTTGTCATCAACTCTAAAATTTAGTGGTATTATTTAAATGTTTTCTTAAAATATTATGTCAAGGAGAGAGAGAGAGAGAGAGAGAGAGAGAGAGAGAGAGAGAGCGTATGTCTCTTGTCTTACCTTGCCCAAATTCCCGCACTCGAACCTCGACTCGAACTGCAAGGTCGTGTCATTTTCATCTTCAAGGGGAGGCCGAACATCTTCGTTTAGGAACTTGTTTCCTCCCACGCACGAACGGGAAAACTGCCGTGGGAAGGGGAAATAATCGGTTAAGTTTTAAAACAAAATATTTGATGGGGGAACTCCCACGATTCTAGACGCAAAAAATAAAATTTTGAATTCTGAAATAAATGTCACTCGCGAATGTCTATAAAAGTATACAACCAGCAAGTAAGATTTTCCTTTACACGGATCCCCTTCGGTGTCTTTAAAACGCACGTGAAGGTGAACGTTACTATTTATTTGTGCTATTGGAAGAGTTGGAATTTGTCAATCGCTATTTCGTAACTCATGACTGAAGTCTGTGTCACTTCGGCCCGTTTAATGGCATTTTTTCACACCTTGCTGCCAAACTTGTACTGATGTACCAATACCTTTTTTCTTTTTGAGATGGCGCGAGTTCGTGTGGCTACAACTTGACGAAAATGCGCAACTTCAATTCTGCAGTAATGATAGAAAAACCTCTAGCTAAACATGAAGCGTAAAGTTTGGCTAAGAGACTCTAACAGGTGCTAGAAAACGTGCTCGTGAATACTAAGTAAACATTACGTCGATTAATGGAAGGTAAACTTAATGATAATGGTACGTGAAATTCTTAAAAACAGCTAAAAGAAAAGAGACAGCGACTATACTGCAACCAGATATAGTTGTTAAAATCTTGTAGTAGACTGAAAGAATATGTTACAATACTATTTAACAATATATTTGAATGCAAAATTCTTATCTAAATGTAATAATATCAGGCTTAAAACAACCTGAAATACATTTGATCACTACAGTATGCCGTTGCAAGTTTCAAAATATTATTTCCTGAAAACAACTTCAGGTGCGAAAAAATGAGACCTGTTCACTACTTGAATCGAGCCGTCACAGGATGAACGTAAATGACAACGAATGAAGTACTCACATAGTTGACAGAACTAGTTGGATAGTAGTGGTAAACTAAGCGACCTATTTCATCTCCTACAGGTTGCGGTCGAAGTTCTGTTCCAGACGGTTCGTAAAACGCCTCCGGGTATATCGGCCAGTCCTCGATGTGGTGGACTTTGTCTTGTATGACCTGAAGTGAGAAAAATATTCCCCCGTCATACTATATCAAAACTAAATAAAAGGTACCATTAAATGTTCCTTTACTGTCAGTCTGCTGTTTCAATATTTCAAAAATAAAGAATAACTCATCACATGCTCTTTACTAAATTCCTATTCTGCTGATGCACTAGACTCGAAATACAAAGAAGTCTGATCTTATACAGGACAAAGATGACATCAAATGTTTAATGACTCTTACAATAATCATAAGAAGTTTTTTTTTATAAAAAGAAAGCAGCGAATTTTGACAAAAAATTTTCGCTGAGTTTAAAAAAAAAAAATAAGAGTCTACACTCAGGCAAGACCCAAGCCCAGATGAAAAAGAAGGCGGCTTGAAGACGACCACTATTAAATGATGACCAGCGTTAACAAGCACCTGACATCCTCAAAAGCAAACCATTAAACGCAGACACTTCTTCCAAGTTGGCGGAGTAGTGAAACCAGGAGTAATTATTTCGACGGAAGGGCTAATCCAGAGATATATGATATCCGAAGTAGAATCGGGGACTGCTCGGACAGTCTAAATTCGCAATTACAGGATTGCCGGAGAGATAATTGCTTGAGGGGATTAGCAAACGTGAAAATTTCCCTGATTATGATGAGGGTTTTCATGAAGGTCCTCAGTCCCTCATCATCATTTCTATAAACGCTGTTACACTATTTCCCTTTGAAGGACATTCGATCAACCTACGTGTATAATTATTCTTTGTTTGCCGAGCTGCTTATTAATGACTTGATTTTATCTGCAATTTATTATATTCCTTCCTGCTACGTTTCTATCTTTATTCACAAATGGGGATTTCGTGTGTGTGTTCATGTGTTTGTGTATGTGGCAGTTTGCTTTTATGCTTGCTCTTGGTGGGCTTGTGTTCGTGTCGAAGCCTGTTTGAACCGAGTTGTGCTCTCCGTTTTTACAAGTGCGTCACTAATGGTTCCTTCAAGGTTAATTCGTGTCTTTTTTTTTTTTTTTTTTGCTCTATTCGGGCCTGGGATAGCCAAGAGCACTGGGTACATCCCACTTCGAATCTGGATTTTAACAAAATAAACATTCACACACGAAGCAATTCGCTTACAGCCACCCCTAATTATATTCCAATCTGGGTCAAGCTTCATTGCTCGTCCTACTTACAATCAACAAGCCTGCGAATTTCCGTGTTAAAATCGAGACGAAACATGCAACTGCCGTCGTTTGGTTTTTAAGGAGTCATGCCAACTGTCCAGATCACACTGCTTCGTTTCTCTTTATTCAAGGGGTCCGGAAAGGACTATGTCCTTTGTTCTCAGTATTTTACTATACCCGCACTTCTTTATGGATTTCTATTTTTTATATATATGCACTTTGCTCCGTGAGTAACATTACTCAGCAAGGCCAAGGAAATTCTGGCAACTCGAATTCAAGTACATTGTGAGTCATCTTTGTTTTACAAATTGCTATTTGTATTAACCTACAAGTAATAAACTCCACAATTAGCTCGCTCTCGTCCATGCCGGAGTTGGCCACTGTCACCGCACTTACTAAGTATGGCGAATGAAGGTGATTAAGTCCGATCTCAAGGGGGTTCTGCCTAACATCTCTACCCTGTAGGGGGTAGATAGAAACTTTTAGTTTTCTATAAAAGAAAACTATTGAGATGGCTTTTTGTCTATCCGTCCGCCCTCACATCTTAAAATCTACTGAGGGTAGAGGGCTGCAAATTGGTATGTTGATCATCCACCCTCCAATCATCGCACATACGAAATTGCAGCCCTCTAGCCTCAGTAGTTTTTACTTTATTTAAGGTGAGATTTAGCCATGATCGGGCGTCTGGCACCGCTATAGGTGCCAACAACACAAGCCACCACCGGGCTATGGCTGAAAGTTTCATGAGCCGCGGCTGAGAGTTTCATGGGCCGTGGCTGAGAGTTTCATACAGCATTATACACTGTACAGAAAACTAGACTGCACCGAAGAAACTTCGGCGCATTTTTTACTTGTTTAGCCTTTTATTTCACCTCAATTCCCGCTTTCTTCTTACAGTCTTGCTGTCCAACCTCTTTAACTACTAATGAATTGAATTTAACTGAATACAAAATTTAGGCCAAAGGCCAAGCACTGGGCCCTGTGAGGTCATTTAGTGCTGAAATGGAAATTGACAGTAAAAGGTTTGAAAGGTGTAACAGGAGGAAAACTTCGCAGTTGCACTATGAATCAATTGTTAGGAGAGGGTGGAAAGTAAGAAGGAAGAAAAAGAATTTGAAAGGAGGTACAGTAAAAGGAACGAAAGGGGTTGCAGCTAGGGGCCGGAGGCACGCTGCAAAGAACCTTAAGTAATACCTACGGTGCACCGCATGAGGAGCACTGATGGCGCTAACCCCCTACGGGGTTTAACTATTAATTCTTCGCGCAACTGTCGGGTTTTCTCGAAGTTCCCCTTTACATCCTTGTACTTCATCTTCTTTATTTTCTGGACCTATATCTTGCTGCCTAACCAAAGAAACTGTCTCTTTTCACTGTCTTCAGCAATAAATGATAGAAAATGGCTCAGTGCTTGTATTGGCTGCCTAAATTTCATAACATCAATCAGTAATAAAGTCTCCAGCATCAGGAGTAACCGAATAGACTCTCTCTCCTGTATTACTGTTATTTTTGGCAGTATGGGAACACGAGTCATAACTATGAAAAGGACAGACGAAACAGCAAGGCCAGATCATATTCCCATGCGGTTCCTTAAGGAATGTGCCGCGTCACTGGTTGTCTGTCTATTTTAAGGGAGAAAATAACACGAAGGGGAACTTGAAAAACAGAAGGGGTTGAGCCCAAAGGAAGAGATAAACACTCCTTTTTAGTGTTACAGACATTACTGAAACAGGACTACAAAAGCATAGACTCGGGCACGCTTCAAAATTTTAGAATGTCACTTGAAATATTCAGTTTTTGTAATAATGTTTGTGTTGTGTTTGCTAATTTTTGTCTTTCCTGACTTTACACTTTGTACCTGGTAGTCATGCAATGATCTTATAATAAGATTTAGAATTTTGAATTCTGAAGGAAAAGATACTATAATGATTTTAAAGATCTTTTTTAATCTGGGCAAAAGTTTCAGACAGACATAGTGGCTGTTAATAAGAACAGTTGTTCAACATAATTAATACAGATAAATTTAAGCCTGAACTCACACCTGTCAAGAGCAACTTTGGAAAACCGGCGTTACTCTTACCAATCTGATTCTCGATTCTAATTGCTGCTGGGCAGTTCCATTAGCAAACGCATGATTTCTAACGGCCCATAATGGATGACAGTCAGTCCCGATTTACTGAATCTTTGAGTCATTTTCAAATACGTTATATTACCACCATCATTTACATTAATGGTGGGGCATATTTATGTTTATTGATTAATGCAGGGTAAAACTAGAACGGCAGCCAAATGATGGAGGCTTTGTCAAACCAATGTTGAGCAAAAGAGAGGCTGATACTGCTGTTCCTGAAAGACTGTAGGAGCAGCTCGCATGAGATGAAAGCGCTAGTTCCAGGTTTTAGTGATTAAAATGAAATTAGAATAAGAGGAACCAGATAAAATACTTAAAGGTGATACATGAAGTGAGAGAGAGAGAGAGAGAGAGAGAGAGAGAGAGAGAGAGAGAGAGAGAGAGAGAGAGAGAGAGAGAGAGTTTCTTACCTGGCATTCAACGGGCCACTTAATGTTCTGCTGAGCGCACGCCTCCCTCACGATGCCGTAGAGGTCTCTGGAATGAGGCGGCGTGTTGGGACACGGGCTCTGTGGGGAAGATGAGCTCTGCAGACGATAACACGAGTAGTTATCGTGGGGGCCTGGTTTATCTACCAATATAGCATCCTCCTTCCTCGGCTCCTGTAGACTCCCCATACCGTACACTGGAATGACAAACAGGCAGAAATGAAAATCATTGAATAAGAGGGGGAAAACTGTGTCAATAACTCGGGAATGATTTCAGTCTAAAAATATGAGAAATAGAATCTGTAGTTTTTATTCTAGTGTTTTCCTTAATTTATGTACAAAAAGAATATGATCACTGACTTTCTTTTCCTTATTTTTGTCCGTTCAACTATATTAGAAGATCGATAAGATGAAATGCATTTTCATCCAAAACAGACTACAACAAGCCTTTTTTTTTGTGTAAGTTTCAACGATGTACATTTTGGCTCATCAAACTCATTAGAAATTTATTTTTCGCCTGAAATTAAGGAGACTTGAAAATAAGAGAAAATACACTAATATAGTAAATGTCAAAATGTCTCTACCTTCAGTAAGGAGGCCCTCGAAAAGCTTAGCTAGGACACAACGGACACCTATGGCGTAGCTTATCCCTTCCCCTCTTAAAAAAAAAAAAACGGGGAGGAACGAAACTGAAATGCTGCACAAAAGTAAAGTGGGGAGCCGACCTACTGACCGTAGCATACAGCATGGCACATTCGTTCTCATAAAGGGAGAGAGCGCTGCTACCATATTCATAACATGCCGTATTGCTTTATTAAAGTTCCCATTTAACCTAAAAAACCTGACTGAGATAAATGGGGATAATTTCAGGCAGAACGAATGAGTTTCAGCGGATGAAGTCCGGTTAAACAGAACAGAAACGAAAATTCTCACGTAGGTCACAGAAAAATATAATCGAAACACAGTAGAGAGAGAGAGAGAGAGAGAGAGAGAGAGAGAGAGAGAGAGAGAGAGAGAGAGAGAGAATTACTCATAGTATGAAGCTATATAAAATAGGCAAAGAAGGTTACGATGGCAAAGAGAGAGAGAGAGAGAGAGAGAGAGAGAGAGAGAGTATGAAGCTATATAAAATAGGCAAAGAAGGTTACGATGGCAAAGAGAGAGAGAGAGAGAGAGAGAGAGAGAGAGAGAGAGAGAGAGAGAGAGAGAGAGAGAGAGAGAATTACTCATAGTATGAAGCTATATAAAATAGGCAAAGAAGGTTACGATGGCAGAGAGAGAGAGAGAGAGAGAGAGAGAGAGAGAGAGAGAGAGAGAGAGAGAGAGAGAGAGAGAGAGAATAAAAAATACTCAAAATGAGGTCACAATGAGATGAAGCCAAACAGCGAAGGAGAAACGCTAATTAACAAATTCCGGGAAGCGATTAATACCCAGGGAATATTTTATCAATTTTTCGCTTCCACCAATCTTCATGATTCTCAGGGAATGACGTCAGATTCTCGCGTGATTCATTACAAAAATTCACGTCAATCTCCTGAGTCATTCTTCAAATCACATAAAGAGACGGACGGAGAGAGAGAGAGAGAGAGAGAGAGAGAGAGAGAGAGAGAGAGAGAGAGAGAGAGAGAGAGAGAGAGAGAGAGAGAGACCCCGTCGTAGTGATGGTCGAATATGGATTCGTGTGTAATCAGATGTCTTGTTATTTCTAAACGGTTCCTATAATGAAAAAATAGGTTAATGATAAAAGCTCTAATAAGCTGAACAATTCTGTCATTATTGAAGGACTGTCCATTGAGTGATCTCCTATACATACTTTCATCCACAATATAATTATATATATATATATATATATATATATATATATATATATATATATAGAAATCATAACACACAATCACGTGTGGAACAGAAATAAATTTCTGACTACATACATACATGGAAAGCATACATATATATACATATATATATATATATATATATATATATATATATATATATATATATATATATATATATATATACATATATATATATATATCTGTAATATATATATATATATATATATATACATATATATATATATGTATATATATATATATATATATATATATATATATATATATATATATATATATATATATATATATATATATATATATAGAGAGAGAGAGAGAGAGAGAGAGAGAGAGAGAGAGAGAGAGAGAGAGAGAGAAAGAGTTCCATATCTTGCACAGCCATAAGGTTCACTAGAAAACCTTTCACGTTCGTTCGAGAAATGTGGAAACTTTATTCTTCCAAAAGTGGAAGATGAAATATCTGTCTTCGCGTTCACAACTTGACTGATGGCTGTCAACCCACAGGTCTAATTTCATCACAAATACTTGCCACAAAAGATAATATTTTTTCTTTACATCGGTGACAGTTTTGAAGTAGTTTTGTAAAAATGAAAAATATTCAATGATATACTTTTCAAATATTAAATTGATAAGAATGAAAGGTCATTTTGGCCAATATGAAGTGCGAATTAAAAAGGATGCTTGACTTTAATTTTAAGACCCTAACCTTTTATGCATCGAGTAAATAAGAAAGATGAGGACGGTGTTAGAAAATGAGACACAGTGTAATTAAATCAGTTGAAATATCTTATCTAAATGACAATTTTAAAAGGACATACTTAATGCGGGATTCACGGGAAATGCTACTGTTTCAAAATATGGTTAATATTAATATAAAGTACAGAACAGCAATCAAAACAACAAGAACAGCTGGAGAGATATTCCATGACAGAGCCACATTTTAAGCCATATCCAAAGTTACTATTGTCTCTTACAAAGTTAAGTATACCTTAGTTTAACCAGACCACTGAGCTGATTAACAGCTCTCCTAGGGCTGGCCCGAAGGATTAGACTTATTTTACGTGGCTAAGAACCAATTGATTACTTAGCAACGGGACCTACAGCATATTGTGGAATCCGAACCACATTATAGCGAGAAATGAATTTCTATCGCCAGAAATAAATTCCTCTAGCTCTTCATCAACCGGCCGGGGACTCGAACTCGGGCCTGGCGAGTGCCAGTCCACAGCTCTATCGACTCCCCCAACGAAGAGCTATTGTCTCTTACAGTCTTTAAGTGATTTTGCTAAAACAAAAGAAATGCGGCGGTTACATCCCGAGGTACCCATGATCAAAGTATACGAGAAGAAAAAGTCAAGCGACTGTCTTGTGAATGTATGTATACACACACACACATATATATATATAGATATATATATATATATATATATATATATATATATATATATATATATATATATATATATATATATATATATATATATATATATATATATATATATATATATATATATATATGTGTGTGTGTGTGTGTGTGTGTGTGTGTGTGTGTGTGTGTACGAATACGCGCTAGGTGATTGCAAAAATTATATTTAGTAGCTTGAGGTTAATCAGTTCCGGAGTCTTCCTTCATGCAAGTTCCTCGCCAGGCAGGACAGGGGCTAGAATTGGGCAATGATGACCGTCTCGGTTTCAACACGTAGAGAGAAAAGCTGTGTATATATAATACAGAGGGAAGTGGATACAAAGACCGAGAATTTGTTGGTCTGATCGAGAGGAAGAGGCGTTGGAAGGGAAAGGCCTTTGTGTCCGGAAGGGCTTCAGTGTTTGTAAGAGGTAAAGGGATCAGCGCGTGTGTAGAAAGGGGAATGTCGACGCGCTCTTGATATCCTTTATGCAAGTAGGTGGCGCTGACGATGTGGAAGTTTCCACACAACACACATTTTTCACAATTTTATCATAACCTGAGTGCTAGACGTGGCAGTAACCGTTGTGATAAAATTGTGAAAAATGTAACAACGGTTACTGCCACGTCTAGCACTCAGATTATGAATCATAACCTGAGTGCAAGACGTGGCAGTAACCGTTGTTACATTTTCATTTCAGGCCACTTAAGGCCCAGGCAGAGACACTTATCCATAGTTCCCCGTTGGACGGGTCGGTACCGTTCTCGGCTAGCACTTTGCTGGTCCACGTTCGAGTCTCCGACCGGCCAATGGAGAATTAGAGGAAGTTATTTCTGGCGATAGAAATTCATTTCTCGCTGTAATGTGGTTCGGATTCCACAATAAGCTGTAGGTCCCGTTGCTAGGTAAGCAGTTGGTTCTTAGCCACATAAAATAAAATCTAATCCTCCGGGCCAGGCCCTAGGAGAGCTGTTAATCAGCTCAGTGGTCTGGTTTAACTAAGGTATACTTAACTTATTAACATTATAGATCGAGTGTGTAAGTGACAGCAACTCCAAGTACTGTTGGACAATAAACGAAAAATAAAAAAATTTGCAATAATTTCTCCGTATGAGGCCAAAGGTATAGTGCCAGAGGAAAAATATTTATTCAAGAATTCACTTCAAACCGCGCAGGTAAATAATCAAACGCAAGGTTCTACCACCCGAAGCGGACCTGCTGTTTGCCTGCATCTCGGCACAGTTAAATGACCCAAGGTCATACCTCTCCTTTACCTTGGGAGGGATGAATGAATTAAGAGGCTACATGACCTCCTCTGCTCACGAAGCCGACGGACAAAAGGAAGTCATGATACCATTAATCTGCTTATGGGTTCATTATATATATATATATATATATATATATATATATATATATATATATATATATATATATATATATATATATATATATATATATATATATATATACAATATATACTACGTATATATATATATATATATATATATATATATATATATATATATATATATACACAGTACATACATATATATATATATATTATATATATCTATATATACAATATATACATTTATTCAGTAGATGAAACCTATTCATATGGAACAAGCCCACAGGGCCACAGACTTGAAATACAAGCTTGCAAAGATTATGCATATATATATATATATATATATATATATATATATATATATATATATATATATATATATGTATACATAAAATATATATAAAATATATATATACAAATATAAAATAAATATTAAATCACAAATATCGTTTAATATCGGGGAATTATAACTGATTAAGTACTTCGTCACCCGCGGGATTCGAATTGCTTTAACAGAAACAAAATACGCAAGGATATTAAAAAAAAAAAAACCGCCTCAGCACAAAACCGTAAATTCAAAAGCTTGGTTTGCAACCAACACTTCCATTATTCCCATTCGACCAGAAAGTCCTAACGAAGGAAATTCAGCCCAGTTAATGACAATGCACATACATGAACTACTAAAAATGTAAAACGAGTCTTTCTAAATGTACAAAGACCAAGAACGCTGTATTATCTACAAGTGAAAGGGGAGAAATGGAGCGTCAACAGAATAGATGTAAAGCAAATACACAAAATATAAAAAGGATTACAAAAAAAGTCTCACACACAAATACAAGCATAAATAAACCGAACTGCGAGATAAACAAGTCAGACGAGTGAGACAAAGCAACGTCTAAATAAAAAGCGGAACCGAGCGAAAGAATCCTCGTTGCAGATGGAGGCCAAGGCCAGGCCACACCTTTTTTATACGTTCAAAAAATAGAGGACGTGGAGGTGCACTTAAGAGTGAATGCAAAGTTGCAAAGAGCACTTCCGAACAGGCGCACGAACACTATCACGCTACGGAGGTGCGCTGAAGAGTGAATGCAAAGTTGCAAAGAGCACTTCCGAACAGGTACACGAACACTATCACGCTATGACACGCGGGATGCTTGAAGAACAAGGACCTCCATTCAAAATCGGATCTCATCTCTGAAACGATGAAAAAGATGGAGGCTGAAACAACGTACAAGAGGAACTGCAATTTTTTCCCTACCAATTTCATACGCATTTTCCTAGAAACTTACTTAATTCCTATCTAGCAAATGTTCAGGTACAGACTACATTGTAAAGTTTTTAAAGCAGATGAAACTGACGCAATTATATTTATTTGACAGGAATTATATTTATTTATATAATATATATATATATATATATATATATATATATATATATATATATATATATATA